>NC_057796.1:350754946-350757507 GCF_018294505.1 Triticum aestivum | reverse complement strand
AAAAGAAATAGGCTGAGCAAATGGTAAAACCAAGGTTGGGCCTTGCTGGAAGAGTTTTATTCAAAGCGAACTGTCAAGGGGGTCCCATAAATCACCCAACCGTGTAAAGAACGCAAAATCCGGGAACATAACACCGGTAAGACGGAAACTAGGGCGGCAAGAGTGGAACAAAACACCAGGCATAAGGCCGAGCCTTCCACCCTTTACCAAGTATATAGATGCATTAATAATATAAGAGATATTGTGATATCCCAACATAAACATAATCCAACATGGAGCAATCTTCATCTTCACCTGCAACTAGCAAAGCTATAAGAGGGGCTGAGCAAAGCGGTAACATAGCCAAACAACGGTTTGCTATGGAGGGTGACAAAGGTTAGAGGTTCATGGCAAAATGGGAGGCTTGAAGAGCAAGAGAATAGGTAGCGCAGCAAAGCGATAGAACGAAGCAACTAGCATAGCAATGATAGTAATGAGATCCAAGGTGGCGGTCATCTTGCCTGAAATCCCTCTAGGAAGAAGAACGAATCCATGAAGAAGAAGAAGCCACGAAGACGAACGAATCCTCACGATCGCAACGACACGGGAACTATCGAGAAGAAGCACACAACAAGGTAAACACACCACACATGAACAAGGCATGATGCTCAACCAAGAATGATGCATGACAAAGCTACGTGAAGCTACTCGTGACAAGAGATGATGCATACAAGAACAACACATCAAGGCAAGTTTAAATGAGGCCGGAAACAACATATAACAATTCCGGTAAGTCCTCATATGCAAATTTCGAAATTGGTCCAGAACTGAATACACCTTATGTTCAAGTTGTTAAACAGCAAGTTAAGATGCACCATGATGATGTACACGAAATTCTAGTCAAGTTACATATAAAGTTCATTAGATTCGGAGCTACGGCCTAGAAGATATGAGCAAAACAAGTTAAACATGGCATTGATGCAAAATGTATACAAACATCAAGCAAACACCTCAAAACAAGGATGCAACATGATAATGTGAGACTACATGCAAAACTAAGCAAGTTTCATATAGAGCATGCTCAAAACGGAGCAACGGTGCAACACATACACTCCAAACAAGACATAGCAACAATCTGCCCAAAACAGCAACTCTGCATCTAGCACGCATCAAAACAATATGCTACAGCAACTCAACATGAAAACAAAAGGCATGGTCATGATGTACGGGTAAAGCACAACAAAACATGAACACTGAGCTATCTCCAGAAATCACTAGAACAAGCTCAAAAGGACATGGCAAGATTGCAAATAATAAAAGGTTCAGAGACTTGGCAGAAATTACTGGACATGACAGAAACAGCATCAGGTAGCAATGTTCAGAGCACGAATCAACATGCTACAGGAACTTAACATGGCAAAATAAGGCATGGAATTATTCTAATAAAAGCATATGACAAAAGTCCCTTAATGACCATAAGCCAAAAAGGAACAGAAGATATGATGGCAACCATGAAAACATAGCAAGTTTCGTTAACAGGTTTCAGACTTAGCAGAAAACAGAGCATGGCAGAAACAATAATATGTAGGCATGTTGGTGAGCTTGATGCACTCACCACAAGGAAATGCATGACAAAACAAGTATACCTACAGGAAGATGTCATGTTTTTGAAGCTATCCATGGCAAGAGAAAATACATAGCATTAAAGGATCAACTAAAATAAGCTTGGCAAAATTGCATATCATGTTAAGAATCTGCCAGAAATATTTTATAGCAAAAGTAGAGCAAGATTGAGTCATGTTATGGAACTCCATAAATGCAAACAAGGGCAGGAATGGATCAATTACAACTATAGCTACAAAACATCCTTAGTGAACATCTCCAAAATATGCATGGATCTCTCAGTAGCATCAAGTTTACATGGCAACAAAATAACAGCAGACAAGGACTTCGAGAAATCACTAAGTCCCTGAAATCAGAAACATTACGGGGCCTAGTTTGCATGCTTGTGCTAGTCACCACAGTGATCACAAAAATATATGGAATACACCAATGGAAAGATGGCATGGCATACAACAAAACACATGTAGAGCTCATGCCCATAAGATGCACAGATTAAATGATACAAAAATGACAAATCTCCAAGTTCTGCTAAGAACCAGAAGATAACAGCAACTAGCACTCTTGCAACGATGATTAGGGCACCAAGATGGACTCAAATGAACATGGTGCAATGGAACAAAATGTACAGCATCATGATACGAACAATTTGACATATTACACGCGCGAAACGGAGCTACACGCATGAAGTTATGATGCAGAGAACAAGGCATGATAATGTCAAAATTTAGGACAATATTTCGGAGAGGGGGAAGAAAGTCAACGTACAGGGATCTGGATCCAGATCGGGGCCGGCTCGAGGGAGCACCGGCCGGAGCTGTCGCCGGAGGGAGTAGAGGGCGAAGAGGAAGGCGACGAGGGGTGGACGGCGTCGGGGACGACGGCCGGAGGGGGCGCGGCGGCGGCGGTGCACGCCGGCGGGGAGCTTTGGGGCGCCGGCCATGGCGGCGTGAGGAGGCGCG
>NC_057796.1:350733734-350754434 GCF_018294505.1 Triticum aestivum | reverse complement strand
CGAGGGCGACGTGGCGATCCACGATTGGCCGGGGCGACGTGGCCGGTGGACGCGTCCGGCGCGGGCGGACATGTCCGGTGGCGCGAGGAAGAAGATGACTAGGGTTTCATCCGCGAATTTTCGGGAAGGGGCACCTATTTATAGGTAGAGGGAGCTAGGAGAGTCCAAACGAGGTGCGGTTTTCGCCCACGCGATCGTGATCGAACAACCGAGAGCATGGCGGAGACTTAGAGGTGTTTTGGGGCCGTTTGAAAGGGGTTTTGCTGCAACACCCAAATGGACTTTGCGGATGCCCGGTTAACCGTTGGAGTACCAAACGACCTTCAAATGGAACGAAACTTGACCGGTGGTCTCCGGGTGGTATATTAAGGCCACTTGACAAGACTCGGTCCATTCCGAGAACGTATGACACCCGCTCACGAAAAGAGGCAAAAGGGGGCGCCGGGGAACATAGGAGTGCCGGATTGCAAAACGGACAACGGGGAAAATGCTCGGATGCATGAGACGAACACGTATGCAAATGCGATGCACATGATGACATGATATGAAATGCAGATGATGACATGGAAAAATGCAACACGCAAGCAAATGACATGGCAACGACAGCGAATAACTGGGAGACACCTGGCGCATCGGATCCGGGGCGTTACAGATAAATCGTGCGTCACAGAAGTGCTTTCGTCAAGGGTGACCGACACGTGGCATCCACCGTAACGGAACGCCGTTAAGCTATCGGGTCTGGCACGTCACTTGTTCGCTGAATATTTGGGCCCAATTACAGCCCAGTGACTTTCGGCCTGTTAGAGGCCCGATGTAGACATGGGCCCATTTCAGCCCGGTGTGACATTCAGCCTGGGAATGGCCCGTGGTGCCCATGGGCCATATATGGTCCGACGGGACATCGGGCCCACTAACGGCCCGTGATAAAGGTGGCAACAGTTAACCCAACGTGACTTTGGGCCTGTTAAAGCCTATCACATAATTCGGCCCATTGATGTCTGTACTAAGCTTTCGGCCTCTTAAAGGCCCATGATATCAGTGGGCCAACTAAGGCCCCAGATATGTTTTGGCCTGGTAACTGCCCGTGATATAACTGGGCCCAAAAAGGCCCGGTCTACATTTCAGCCTGCTGAAGGCCCGTCGACGACTAGTGAAAATTGAGGCCCAATATGCATTTCGGCCTGCTAAAGGCCCATGGTTTCATCTGGGTCGTAACAGGCCAGTACAATATTCAGCCTGTTAATGGCCCAACGCTAATTGGGCCAAACTAAGCGCTGGGTCCACAAAAGGCCCAACTAAAATATAGGCTGGTGTAAGTTGTGGGCCTCGCGCAAAGTGTGAAGGCCCCAATCATTCGGGCCCAAGAAAGATGCAGGCCGGCCCAATTGTGGCCCGCTAAACACCAGGCCCGTTAGAGGCGAATGTTTCGGCCCGGTCGAATACATCTGATTTTTTTCAGTTAGCGAATGATGGCAGTAACTAGTAGGAATTAAGAACAAACCTACTCTATACAATAAAGAAATTACGGCATAGTAACTAAGAATAAACCTACACTATACAATAAAGGATTTATGGTATATTACATCCACTGGGCATCGAAGTTCACCACCAGTGATCATAAAGCGCAACGAAGAAGCAGATTACAAAAACTGGGCACAATTGCAGCGTAACAAAATAATACTGAACCGAGACCACTTCCAAGACAGTTCAAGAAAGGTTAGCCTTGCGTGGGAACTACTGCGCAAGCTACTGAGCAAGGCTGTGAGACCGGCCTAGCATGTCAGTCATAGCTTCCAGGTGTAGCTGTTTAGCGATGAGGTTCTCATTGGTGTTCTCCGCAATCTTTCTGAGAGATAGGACTTCAAGTCGAAGTTGAGTTGCAGAATGCCTTTCCGCTAGAACTTGGGACTGAAGAAGTCGAACTGATTCAGACAACGAATTATGTGAGCTTGTCTGACTGCTAGTCTCAAGTAACTTGAACACTGCATCAAGACAAGACTTTGGGGTTGTCTCGCTATCTTCAAGATGTTTTGCCTTCTTTGCTGCAATATATGTTGGGTTTGTCGCACAGCCTTCAGTAGACTTGTGCATGCCATCAGGCATATCACCCTGAAACAAAGCAGAGAGATGACAAGTTTTGCACGTGTATAAACAAAGATGATAACTGTGCTGTCAATTCCATCCAATTTCAAATTAGAAAATAAAGAGTAAGTTCAAAATATCAATAGCATAATTTGGCAAAGATGACTGGATTACCACACTACTGGATTACCATGTCAACATAACAAGCATAGATGAAGGGCAAAGAAAATCATTGTATCTATTTTGGTTAATGTGCATGGCATGTTGTTCATATCATCAGCCACATCAGTAAGATAAAATAGGAGATGACAAGGTGCAAACTGTTGGAAATATGCCCTAGAGGCAATAATAAAATGGTTATTATTATTGTATTTCCTTGTTCATGATAATTGTCTATTGTTCATGCTATAATTGTATTAACTGGAAACCGTAATACATGTGTGAATACATAGACCACAACATGTCCCTAGTAAGCCTCTACTTGACTAGCTCGTTGATCAATAGATGGTTATGGTTTCCTGACCATGGACATTGGATGTCATTGATAACGGGATCACATCATTAGGAGAATGATGTGATGGACAAGACCCAATCCTAAGCATAGCACAAGATCGTGTAGTTCATTTGATAGAGCTTTTCTAATGTTAAGTATCATTTCCTTAGACCATGAGATTGTGCAACTCCCGGATACCGTAGGAATCCTTTGGGTGTACCAAACGTCACAACGTAACTGGGTGGTTATAAAGGTGCACTACAGGTATCTCCGAAAGTGTCTGTTGGGTTGGCACGAATCGAGACTGGGATTTGTCACTCCGTATGACGGAGAGGTATCTCTGGGCCCACTCGGTAATGCATCATCATAATGAGCTCAATGTGACTAAGGAGTTAGCCACGGGATCATGCATTATGGTACAAGTAAAGTGACTTGCCGGTAACGAGATTGAAGAAGGTATTGGGATACCGACGATCGAATCTCGGGCAAGTAACGTACCGATTGACAAAGGGAATTGTATACGGGATTGATTGAATCCTCGACATCGTGGTTCATCCGATGAGATCATCGTGGAACATGTGGGAGCCAACATGGGTATCCAGATCCCGCTGTTGGTTATTGACCGGAGAGTCGTCTCGGTCATGTTTGCATGTCTCCCGAACCCGTAGGGTCTACACACTTAAGGTTCGGTGACGCTAGAGTTGTAGAGATATTAGTATGCGGTTAACCGAAAGTTGTTCGGAGTCCTGGATGAGATCCCGGACGTCAAGAGGAGTTCCGGAATGGTCCGGAGGTAAAGATTTATATATGGGAAGTCCTATTTTGGCCACCGGAAAATGTTCGGGATTTTTCGGTATTGTACCGGGAAGGTTCTAGAAGGTTCCGAAGTGGGGCCCACCTTCATGGGGGGACCCACATGAACGTGGGTAGTGGGGGCAAGGCCCCACACCCCTGGTCAAGGCACACCAAGATCCCACCTTAGAAGGAATAAGATCATATCCCGAAGGGATAAGATCAAGATCCCTAAAAAAGGGGGATAACAATCGGTGGGGAAGGGAAATGATGGGATTTCTTTCCCCCACCTTTGCCAACGCCCCAATGAACTTGGAGGCAAGAAACCAGCCCCCTCCACCCCTATATATAGTGGGGAGGCGCATGGGAGCAGCACCCCAATCCCTGGCGCCTCCCTCTCCCTCCTGTGACACATCTCCCTCCTCCCGCAGCGCTTGGCGAAGCCCTGTTGGAATCCCGCTACTTCCACCACCACGCCATCGTGCTGCTGGATCTCCATCAACCTCTCCTCCCCCCTTTCTGGATCAAGAAGGAGGAGACGTCGCTGCTCCGTACGTGTGTTGAACGCGGAGGTGCCGTCCGTTCGGCGCTAGGATCATCGGTGATTTGGATCACGACGAGTACGACTCCATCAACCCCGTTCTCTTGAACGCTTCCGCTCGCGATCTACAAGGGTATGTAGATGCACTCCTCCCCTCTTGTTGCTAGCATCTCCTAGATTGATCTTGGTGACACGTAGGAAAATTTTGAATTTCTGCTACGTTCCCCAACAGTGGCATCATGAGCCAGGTTTATGCGTAGATTCTATGCACGAGTAGAACACAAAGTAGTTGTGGGCGACGATTTGTTCAATTTGCTTACCGTTACTAGTCTTATCTTGGTTCGGCGGCATTGTGGGATGAAGCGGCCCGGACCGACCTTACACGTACTCTTACGTGAGACAGGTTCCACCGACTGACATGCACTTGATGCATAAGGTGGCTAGCGGGTGTCTGTCTCTCCCACTTTAGTCGGATCGGATTCGATGAAAAGGGTCCTTATGAAGGGTAAATAGCAATTGGCATATCACCGTTGTGGCTTTTGCGTAGGTAAGAAACGTTCTTGCTAGAAACCCATAGCAGCCACGTAAAACATGCAACAACAATTAGAGGACGTCTAACTTGTTTTTGCAGGGTATGCTATGTGATGTGATATGGCCAAAAGGATGTGATGAATGATATATGTGGTGTATGAGATTGATCATGTTCTTGTAATAGGAATCACGACTTGCATGTCGATGAGTATGACAACCGGCAGGAGCCATAGGAGTTGTCTTAATTTATTGTATGACCTGCGTGTCAATGAAAAACGCCATGTAATTACTTTACTTTATTGCTAACCATTAGCCATAGTAGTAGAAGTAATAGTTGGCGAGACAACTTCATGAAGACACGATGATGGAGATCATGATGATGGAGATCATGGTGTCATGCCGGTGACGAAGGTGATCATGCCGCGCCTCGAAGATGGAGATCAAAAGGCGCAAGATCATATTGGCCATATCATGTCACTTTATGATTTGCATGTGATGTTTGTCATGTTTACATCTTATTTTCTTAGAACGACGGTAGCATAAATAAGATGATCCCTCACTAAAATTTCAAGAGATGTGTTCCCCCTAACTGTGCACCGTTGCGAAGGTTCGTTGTTTCGAAGCACCACGTGATGATCGGATGTGATAGATTCTAACGTTCGCATACACCGGGTGTTGACGAGCCTAGCATGTACAGACATGGCCTCGGAACACAAGCAAAACACTTAGGTTGACTTGACGAGCCTAGCATGTACAGACATGGCCTCGGAACATAAGAGACCGAAAGGTCGAACATGAGTCGTATAGTAGATATGATCAACATGGAGATGTTCACCGATGATGACTAGTCCGTCTCACGTGATGATCGGACACGACCTAGTCGATTTGGATCATGTATCACTTAGATGACTAGAGAGATGTCTATCTAAGTGGGAGTTCATTAAATAATCAGATGAACTTAATTATCATGAACATAGTCAAAAGGTCTTTGCAAATAATGTTGTAGCTTATGCTTTAGTTCTACTAAGATATGTTCCTAGAGAAAATTTAGTTGAAAGTTGATAGTAGCAATTATGCGGACTGGGTCCGTAAACTGAGGATTGTCCTCATTGCTGCAAAGAAGGCTTATGTCCTTAATGCACCGCTCGGTGTGCTGAACCTCGAGCGTTGTCTGTAGATGTTACGAAAAATCTGACATACACGTTTTGGTGACTACGTGATAGTTCAGTGTGTGATGCTAACGTTTAAAATTGTGGCACCAAAGACGGTTTTGAAACGTCGCAGAACATATGAGATGTTCCAAAGACTAAAATTGGGATTTCAGACTAATGCCCACGTCAAGAGGTATGAGACCTCTGACAAGTTTCTTAAGCCTGCAAACTATGGGAGAAAAGCTCAATCGTTGAGCATGTGCTCAGATTGTCTGAGTACTACAATCACTTGAATCGAGTGGGAGTTAATCTTCCAGATGAGATAGTGATGGTTCTCCATAGTCACTACCACCAAGCTATTAGAGCTTCGTGATGAACTATAACATATCAGGGATAGACATGATGATCCTTGAGCAACTCGCGATGTTTGACACCGCGAAAGTAGAAATCAAGAAGGAGCATCAATTGTTGATGGTTAGTAAGACCACTAGTTTCTAGAAGGGCAAGGGCAAGAAGGGATACTTCACGAAACGGCAAATCAGTTGCTGCTCTAGTGAAGAAACCCAAGGTTGAACCCAAACCCGAGACTAAGTGCTTCTGAAATGAGGGGAACGGTCACTGAAGCAGAACTACCCTAGATACTTCGTAGATGAGAAGGCTGGCAAGGTCGACAGAAGTATATTGGATATACATTATATTAATGTGTACTTTACTAGTACTCCTAGTAGCACCAGGGTATTAGATACCGGTTCGGTTGCTAAGTGTTAGTAACTCGAAATAAAAGCTGCGGAATAAACGGAGACTAGCTAAAGGTGAGATGACGATATGTGTTGGAAGTGTTTCCAAGGTTGATGTGATCAAGCATCGCATGCTCCCTCTACCATCGAGATTGGGGTTAAACCTGAATAATTATTATTTGGTGTTTGCGTTGAGCATAGACATGATTGGATTATGTTTATCGCAATACGGTTATTCATTAAAGGAGAATAATGGTTACTCTGTCTATTTGAATAATACCTTCAATGGTCTTGCACCTAAAATGAATGGTTTATTGAATCTCGATCGTAGTGATACACATGTTCATGCCAAAAGATATAAGATAGTAATGATAGTACCACATACTTGTGGCACTGCCACTTGTGTCATATTGGTATAAAACACATGAAGAAGCTCCATGTTGATGGATCTTTGGACTCACTCGTTTTTGAAAAGATTGAGACATGCGAACCATGTCTATTAGTATATATGCATGAAGAAAGTCCATACAGATGGATCATTTGGACTCACTTGATTTTGAATCACTTGAGACATGCAAATCATACCACATGGGCAAGATGACTGAAAGGCCTCGTTTTCAGTAAGATGGAACAAGAGAGCAACTTGTTGGAAGTAATACATTTGATGTGTGCAGTCCAATGAGTGCTGACGCACGCAGTGGATATCGTTATGTTCTTACTTCACAGATGATTTGAGTAGATGCTGAGAATATTTACTTGAAGAAACACAAGTCTGAATTATTGAAAGGTTCAAGTAATTTCAGAGTGAAGTTGAAGATCGTCGTGACAAGAGGATAAAATGTCTGTGATATGATCATAGAGATGAATATCTGAGTTACGAGTTTGGCACACAATTAAGAAATTGTGGAAATTGTTTCACGACTAATACCGCCTGGAACACCATATTGTGATGGTGTATCCAAACATCATAACTGCACCCTATTGGATATGGTGCGTACCATGATGTCTCTTATCGAATTACCACTATCATTTATGGGCTAGGCATTAGATACAACCGCATTCACTTTAAATAGGGCACCACGCAATTCCGTTGAGACGACACCGTATGAACTATGGTTTAGAGAAACCTAAGCTGTTGTTTCTTAAAAGTTTGGGGCTGCGACGCTTATGTGAAAAAGTTTCAGGCTGATAAGCTCGAACCCAAAGCGGATAAATGCATCTTCATAGAATACCCAAAACAGTTGGGTATACCTCCTATTTCAGATCTGGAAGAAAAAGTGATTGTTTCTAGAAACGGGTCCTTTCTCGAGGAAAAGTTTCTCTCGAAAGAATTGAGTGGGAGGATGGTGGAGACTTGATGAGGTTATTGAACCGTCACTTCAACTAGTGTGTAGCAGGGCACAGGAAGTTGTTCCTGTGGCACCTATACCAATTGAAGTGGAAGCTTATGATAGTGATCATGAAACTTTGGATCAAGTCACTACCAAACCTCATAGGACGACAAGGATGCGTACTACTTCAGAGTGGTACATAATCCTGTCTTGGAAGTCATGTTATTGGACAACGATGAACCTATGAGTTGTGGAGAAGCGATGGTGGGCCTGGATTCCGACGAATGGCTCGAGGCCATAAAATCCGAGAGAGGATCCATGTATAAAAAAAAGTGTAGACTTTGGAAGAACTACTTGATGGTCGTAAGGCTGTTGGGTGTAGATGGATTTTAAAGGGAAGACAGACAATGATGGTAAGTGTCACCATTAAGAAAGCTCGACTTGTCGTTAAGATGTTTTCCGGCAAGTTCAAGGAGTTGACTGCGATGAGACTTTCTCACTCGTAGCGATGCTAAGAGTCTGTTGGAATTATATTAGCAGTTACTGCATTATTTATGAAATCATAGGATGTCAAAACATTGTTTTCTTCGACGATTTTCTTGAGGAAAGGTTGTATGTGATACAACCAGAAGGTTTTGTCAATCCTGAGAGATGCTAACAAGTATGCAAAGCTCCAGCAATCCTTCTAAGGATTTGAGTAAGCATCTCGGAGTTGGAATGTACGCTTTGATGAGATGATCAAAGATTTTGGGTTTATACAAAGTTTATGAGAAACTTGTATTTCCAAAGAAGTGAGTGGGAGCACTATAGAATTTCTGATGAGTATATGTTGTTGACATATTGTTGATCAGAAATGATGTAGAATTTCTGGAAAACATACAGGGTCATTTGAAAAGTGTTTTTCAATGCAAAACCTGGATTAAGCTACTTGAACATTGAGCATCAAGATCTATAAGGATAGATCGAAAACGCTTAATAGTACATTCAAATGAATGCATACCGTGACAGGATTTTGAAGGAGTTCAAAATAGATCAGCAAAGAAGGAGTTCTTGGTTGTGTTACAAGGTGTGAGTATTGAGTAAGACTCAAGACCTGACCACGGCAGAAGAGAGAGAAAGGACGAAGGTCGTCCCCTATGCTTTAGACGTAGGCTTTACAGTATGCTATGCTGTGTACCGCACCTGAAGTGTGCCTTGCCATGAGTTAGTCAAGGGGTACAATGGTGATCCAGGAATGGATCACATGACAGCGGTCGAACTTATCCTTAGTAACTAGTGGACTAAGGAATTTTCTCGATTATGGAGGTGGTAAAAGAGTTCGTCGTAAAGGGTTACGTCGATACAAACTTTGACACTAATCCGGATGACTCTAAGTAGTAAACCGGATTCGTATAGTAGAGCAGTTATTTGGAATAGCTCCAAGTAGCGCGTGGTAGCTGCATCTACACGATGACATAGAGATTTGTAAAGCACACACGGATCTGAACGGTTCAGACCCGTTGACTAATAACCTCTCTCACAAGAAAGATATGAACAAACCCCATGGGTGTTGGATTCATTACAATCACATAGTGATGAGAACTAGATTATTGACTCTAGTGCAAGTGGGAGACTGTTGGAAATATGCCCTAGAGGCAATAATAAAATGGTTATTATTGTATTTCCTTGTTCATGATAATTGTCTATTGTTCATGCTATAATTGTATTAACTGGAAACCGTAATACATGTGTGAATACATAGACCACAACATGTCCCTAGTAAGCCTCTACTTGACTAGCTCGTTGATCAGTAGATGGTTATGGTTTCCTGACCATGGACATTGGATGTCATTGATAACGGGATCACATCTTTAGGAGAATGATGTGATGGACAAGACCCAATCCTAAGCATAGCACAAGATCGTGTAGTTCGTTTGCTAGAGCTTTTCTAATGTCAAGTATAATTTCCTTAGACCATGAGATTGTGCAACTCCCGGATACCGTAGGAATGCTTTGGGTGTACCAAACGTCACAACGTAACTGGGTGTCTATAAAGGTGCACTACAGGTATCTCCGAAAGTGCCTGTTGGGTTGGCACGAATCGAGACTGGGATTTGTCACTCCGTATGACGGAGAGGTATCTCTGGGCCCACTCGGTAATGCATCATCATAATGAGCTCAATGTGACTAAGGAGTTAGCCACGGGATCATGCATTACAGTATGAGTAAAGTGACTTGCCGGTAACGAGATTGAACAAGGTATTGGGATACCGACGATCGAATCTCGGGCAAGTAACATACCGATTGACAAAGGGAATTTTATACGGGATTGATTGAATCCTCGACATCGTGGTTCATCCGATGAGATCATCGTGGAACATGTGGGAGCCAACATGGGTATCCAGATCCCGCTGTTGGTTATTGACCGGAGAGTCGTCTCGGTCATGTCTGCATGTCTCCCGAACCCGTAGGGTCTACACACTTAAGGTTCGGTGACGCTAGAGTTGTAGAGATATTAGTATGCGGTTAACCGAAAGTTGTTTGGAGTCCCGGATGAGATCCCGGATGTCACGAGGAGTTCCGGAATGGTCCGGAGGTAAAGATTTATATATGGGAAGTCCTATTTTGGCCACCGGAAAATGTTCGGGATTTTTCGGTATTGTGCCAGGAAGGTTCTAGAAGGTTCCGAAGTGGGGCCCACCTGCATGGGGGACCCACATGAACGTGGGTAGTGGGTGCAAGGCCCCACACCCCTGGTCAAGGCGCACCAATATCCCACCTTAGAAGGAATAAGATCATATCCCGAAGGGATAAGATCAAGATCCCTAAAAAAGGGGGATAACAATCGGTGGGGAAGGGAAATGATGGGATTTCATTCCCCCACCTTTGCCAACGCCCCAATGGACTTGGAGGGCAAGAAACCAGCCCCCTCCACCCCTATATATAGTGGGGAGGCGCATGGGAGCAGCACCCCAAGCCCTGGCGCCTCCCTCTCCCTCCCGTGACACATCTCCCTCCTCCCGTAGCGCTTGGCGAAGCCCTGTTGGAATCCCGCTACTTCCACCACCACGCCGTCGTGCTGCTGGATCTTCATCAACCTCTCCTCCCCCCTTGCTGGATCAAGAAGGAGGAGACGTCGCTGCTCTGTACGTGTGTTGAACGCGGAGGTGCCGTCCGTTCGGCGCTAGGATCATCGGTGATTTGGATCACGACGAGTACGACTTCATCAACCCCGTTCTCTTGAACGCTTCCGCTCGCGATCTACAAGGGTATGTAGATGTACTCCTCCCCTCTTGTTGCTAGCATCTCCTAGATTGATCTTGGTGACACGTAGGAAAATTTTGAATTTCTGCTACGTTCCCCAACACAAACGTGGGCTGCTTCACCACACACTGGATTATATATCCACAAAAACAAGCATACATATAGGGAGTATTGAGTAATGTGCATGGTATGAATAAGGAATTTGGTTTTACTAGTAAAACTTAAAACTTACGGTTCTTGCGAACATGCATTTTGGTAGAAACAGCAAACTAAACAACAGTCAATGATAGGGAGTATGAGCAAATTAAACAGCAGTTGAGGATAAAGGCTTTAGAAGGACTGACTTACATTAACAGTTAACACCGGCTTTATAATGCCCTTCTCCATGTCAAGGGAAGGATAACTCCAGAATTTCAGCACATAATCTTCTTCATAAGCATTGCCTGTACTCTACATTTTGTAGAGAGTAATTATAGATATGATAATACTGGAAGGGATAGAGGATAATGAAGATAAGATGCAGATTGATGCTACATAATCAACTACCAATCCCTAGAAGTACAAGCATTACATGATAAAATGTACTGACAAGAGCAATGGGCTACACTTCTGCACTGGCATTGTCTGTGTATTCTACTTTTTGGTAAGATTAAATATATATCTGATCTTTTTTAGTAAATGGTGGGCGAGGGAGATAAGATGCAGAATGCTACACAATGAACCAATCCCTCTTCCCATAATACAAGAGTGTTTGGAACACTGGTGTACTATACAAACCGTTCTTATATTATGGGACAGAGGGAGTAGCTGTTAATGTAAGTACAGTGATAGACGACGTTCAGTCCTTACAAGAGGACTGCAGAGCTAAACCTCTTCAAAAGCATTGGGTTGATTATAAATTTATGTAAGAGTCCATATGGATCTTATAATGTCCACCAAATGGACGATAACGAGGCTAACATGTGCAGTGATGCTACATAATCAAACAGCTATGAAAGTAAGTATGGTCATAGAAGGCAAGAGGTACTCACAAGAGCAATGCAGTGTGCAGTATAGTTGCGAGATTCTGTGGTCCCTTGAGAACGAATGTTCTTCTGCTAACAGTTTTCGTACAAGTGAAACGTTAAGGCAAATGCAAAAATGTAGTTCAAATTGTGATGTGATATCATAGATAGTTCCTTACGCTGCAGCCGAGACCAATGTGTAACAAGATTATTCCAGTCATCGTCGGATAAATATAGCACCGGAGACTTTACAGAAATTTCGTTTAGAAGCTTGCCATCGAAGTGTGCTTGCCTCAGGTAGGAACGATACTTCATCAACGAGTGCTTGAAAAGGACAACCAACCCTTGCTCGTCTTCACAATCCAGTTTGGTCCTCGCCTATTTAAAAGAATGAAATCTTGTGTCTTCTGTCAGCAGAAACATATGTAGTAATGACCATGAATAACATTAGTACATTACTTACGCGTAAGTTGCGGAGGAAGACTGGAAATTGTTCTGTGTCTGCAGTATAATCTTTCCATGAAGGAAAGATGTACACAAAGTCCCTGACAACAATATAAGCTTTGTCTTGTAAACTGGGAAGAAATGGAACCTGGGTCCTATTTGCTGCAATTGGGGCTCTCTCTAGTTCGAAAAGAGATTTGGCAACTGGATTTGGTGTACTCTTTGTTGGAATGGGGGTTTTGCGTCGTAGAGCTGGTGCTATGTCAACTGGCATAATCATAATGTTTGCTGCAGTTGGGGTCTGCTGAGTTGGGGCATCAGAAATGACCAGTGTAATAGGGCTAGATCTGCTAGAGTTGGGGTGTTTTGTGGGTCAGATGATATTGCAACTACACCTAATGGGCTATTTGATTTATCAGGTGCCACTACCTTTTCCAAATACTTTGCTTGTGCTCCTCCACGATCAGCAATCGCCCTCTTCCTTTTGAACGTCTGATACACAAGAACAGCATTTGAATGGATAACTATGCTATGATGACAGATCCAATATGTACTGAAAATTGATAGGCAGGCCGTATTCACATACACGATGTGTAAACTAAGCTAATGGCAGTTCAACAAAGTAGAAGCAATGCAAAGCATCAGTTGCAAGATATGTGCGACAAATATAACCTTGGAAAGTTAGAGCAAGCACCTTGATGGGTGAATAAGATAGGGCATCTTCCTCTGACTCCTCCACTAGGGAGCTACATTGACTTAGGTCTCCCTCTAGCTCAGAATCACCGTTAGGATCATATTCTGAGCATGAATCTGTAGGTGGAGAGCGTTTGCATTGCATTGCATCCAGACTTGATTTCAGTCCCTTAATGCCAAGTTTGACAGCCATGGCATTGTTCTGCTTTATTCTTTTCATGCGCGCAAGCTCATAATCATTATGATGATGTTCAAAATCTGAGATTCATGAAAACATAAAAAGTAGCCAGATTATCTATGGAATGCATTGCGGATTCAACTCGAAGTGTGTCTCCCTATAAACCCCTGCATATGCAAAGTTCATCCCCCCAACCGTGCTGACCAGACCACACACAGAAATACAAACCCCTTATGTCTCTGTAACAGGCAGACACACATTTCAAAACTGAAGTAGGAACATTAGAATTATATGAAATTCGTATTTGAACAAATAAACTAAGGAATTATGAGTGGCATAATGTTTAGCTAGGGTGGAGTGTTGGTAGTGCGACACAAAGCAAGTAGGCAGATTGTCCATGTAAAAGATCGAAGCCTATGTAAAAGCTGGAAATGACACTTTCTTTCTATACAATGCAGTGTTCGTTGCCCACACATGATGGAAGAGATCACATAGAGAAATACTATTCACTCATGTCTACGGTTGCAGTATTTAGAAACAGGGTGGTCCACCCTAAAAGAATATTGACAACAAATATGACAAGGCAAGCATAGATGTAGTGAATCAATCATTTACTTGTGAGCTCACTAGGACAAGTATGCAGAATTGTAACTGCAGTAAGAGACCGTCCAAAATCTGAATCAATAAGTTTGTCTAGCACTTATTGTTTGCAACTAATCGACATGAATAATTGGATATTATATCGAATGAGTAAGAAAGACAAGTAAAATTTTCAACAAACCTGGCTTGCAGTAGTAATCTGGGTCAATGTCACTACGACCAACAATCCAAAATGACTAGTGTCTATTCCTAGGGCCGAAATTTTGAAAACCCTGTGAACTTTACAGGTACTAAAGATTACCGAAATACATCTGAACCATTAAGTGTAGGTAGCACTGAGCACACAACAAACCCTAATGACAGTCCTGCCTAATGAGTAATGAATCAATTAGAAAATGGGTGATGAGGAGTGGCTACTGAGTGTTGAGGACTTATCTCAGGATAAATCAGGTTGGCTTAGTGGGTGCTGCATGCCTGAGCCCTGAACGGACTGGGAAGGTAGGCACGGCGGCGCGCCCGGGCAGCGGTGACGCTGTTGGGCGAGCGGCTCCTGACCTCCTATTAGTCCGGCGTCTCCTCCTAGAGTCATGCTGTCCAGGGACTGCAAGTCGCCGGTGAGGCA
This sequence comes from Triticum aestivum, assembly GCF_018294505.1. Classification (NCBI taxonomy): domain Eukaryota; kingdom Viridiplantae; phylum Streptophyta; class Magnoliopsida; order Poales; family Poaceae; genus Triticum; species Triticum aestivum. The sequence goes on along the minus strand of NC_057796.1, from coordinate 350,739,992 downwards.
GGCGGCTGGGGGCGAGTAGAGATCGGAAGCGCGCAGCAGAACAGAGGGGAATCGGGGCCTGGGACGACCCAAAATCCCAGGGTGGGCCGGCCTACCGTGGGCACCCTGTAGAGATACACACCCGAGCAGCGAACATGCATTTTTGAAACTAATTTAGGAACATTTAGCTGACCAATTAAACGAATCTGTTTTAATAATATCAGATTCGTATTTGAACAACTAAGCTTGTTTAGCTTGATGGGTCGAGCAGTGCTATTATGACACAAAGCACGTATTCTGATCGTATAGTGATCATAAAAGGGGGAAACTGGAGAAATGATATTTAGCAGCCATTGTTTGCTTCTAACTAAGAACTACATTCTAAGAGCTGAAAGGAAAGTAGAGTAACCAAGTTAAGATCTATTTTCTGGTTGAGATCAAAAAGTTGAGGAGATATGAAGTACCACCTCTCTTGCGGCGCCGTGTAGGCATCGGGGGTGCGATGGCTGTCGGTGGCGTTGAAGTAGATCTACGACGGTAGACGGGTGCATCGGGGGATAAGTCCCGTTGCGGTGGAAGAGAAGGTCGTGTGAGCGGCCCCGGCAAAGAGGACGACGACACCAATGAAGCGAGAGGACGTGATGCAAGGCTCTTGGTCCGTCGCCGTGGATGAGAAACGTCCATCTCTAGCAGTGGACGACGCGGTCTTAGTAGGCTCTCCGGCATGGTGGAGGACAGTGGCGATGGATGTGGTGGAGGACGGCGGCGACGAATGTGGTGGAGGACGGCGGCGATGGATGGAGTGGCGGACGGAGGCTGGTGTGGGGATGGTGTTCTAGCGCGGACGGTGCATGAATGAGAAAATGGAGGGAGAGGTACGGGGAACCATGTTTTTGGGACGCGCCTATCTGGAATATGGGAAAGTTACGAACTTAGCCCCCGTTTAAAATTTGGACGTCTCGTCGGTTGGGGATACGACGGTAATCTCGCATCTCGCCAATATTTGCCCAGAGCGATTTCGGGCGAGGAGAGGGTGGTTGGCGCCCATGGTTGGCGCCCACGGTGTATGAATGGGGCTGATAGGTAGGGCGGTTGTGTCACATCTGAGTGAAGTTACAAACCTGCCCCTATTCAAAATATTTGCCTACATCGATTTCGGCCGAGTCGAGTTTGTTTTGCCGCCCATCGTGTATGGATGGGGAAAGGGAGGGAGAAACAGAGGTCTTTCGGACGAGCTTGAATCAAATGTGTTTTGCCGCCCATGTTTGGCGCCCACCGTGTCGGAATGGGCTCAGAGGCGGTCGTGTCACGTCTTATTGAAGTTAATATCCTGCCCCTATTTAGAGCAGTGGAAATCGGGCCGATGGATTGTCCGTGTAATGGGTAGACAGTAATTTCCATCTCCCAAACACTTGGCTTCGGGCAGCCGACGTGGGAGTGGACATTTTGCCGCTTCTTTCGAATTTTGGGACAATAAGCATCCACATTTACCCTGGCAACTAAATTCGAATCCATTTTGTATTCCTATACGAATCTTTATAAATCATTCTATGTGTTTTTATATATCTTCAAAAGGACGAGAAAGATGTATTCCACTGTCATATATGAATATGGTTTACAAATGCCGATACTAAAATTCAGAAGCTAGAATCCAGTTTAAGGTGAATTCGAATATTTGGAACACTTCATGTCCAACTCAAATGTCACACGCAGCATAATGTGTACTCCCATTTAGATATGTACACAAGCGATGCATCAAGATTCAAATACCGAGTGAATCAACCAAGAATGTACAGAACTAACAGACATATAAACACTTATAGAGTATATGGATCAATAATATCAAATAACATACATAAGCCAGGCCGCTGTACTTTTCTTTGCTACAACATCGTCCTTTTTTTAGCCAAGCTACTACAACATCTTGGCCCTTTCCGATGTGTGCCACTTATGGTCCATCTATACTACTATTATTGCTGAATGCACATTCAGCCCGATTGGCATATTTGTAGGTCTGGCACAACAATCAAAATGAAATGTCTCTGAGTCATATCAATTAATACCGACTTGTGCTCAAATAAAATTACAAACCAAAAAACAATTATTACATGATCTCTAAAACAAATGGTTTGATTGATTACATGAACAAACAACACAAAGGTTATTCAACGATGGAAAGAACATTTCACTTATGATTTACCAAGTGGGAATTTAATTTCCTTTTTTCCTTCAGGACCTTAACAATGTGGTCAGTCTCAGCTTGCTTCGTTTTGAAATCCACCAAATATTTAATGGTTGTCTTGAGTACTGCTACTGATTGTGCTGTTTGCTTCCTCAACATGTCAACTTCATCTCTAAGTGCAGAAGCAGAATTTCTTTCTACCACTAGTTTAGCCTTTAGAGCATCAGCAGTTGGCAATTCATAATGCACGATTGGGCCGGTGCCACTGTTGTGGGATGATACAACGTCCATGGGGACCTCGCTCTTTGATCTTGGGCTAACCTGTTTTGCCATTAAAGTTTCGATTGGATTCAGAAAAGTTGAAGTTAGCAAAACATCTCAACTGGGAGTTATAACAGCAAACCAGTTAAACAAACAAGGAATTAAAGAGTTCCAATTCGATGCTGAAAGTAGTTATTAACATCATTGTAACCCGTTGTTGCATCAGCAAAGCAGTTAAACAAACAAGTAGCTATTTAAGTTCAGGCAAACATGTAATTCTTAATAGTAAGTATCAAACACATAGATAGGTGCAGTCTATAATAGGATTAACAGGCTGTGGAATTATGTAATCAGTAGCAAACTAAATTAAGCCAAGCAACGTAATTGAACAATTTTGCAATAAGTGGCTAACTAAAATTCCGAGAAGCAGGTAACTGAACTTACACTAGTTCTTTGTACAGGCACACTGCAACTTCTTTTTCGCTTACAAGGTTGTACGAAGGAGTCCATGGCATCAATTGCTTGGATACACAGTCCCAATACTTCTTTCTTCCCACACTGCATTGGTAAGTCGAATGGTTAATATGGTAAGATGGCGCGTCCTTGATATGTTATATGAGGACGTGTAGTCAGACTAGTTGTAGCCACACATATCACACTGGTTTTTACTGTATATTTCATGCAATTACTTTTGGCATATCGAGATCTAAGCAATCTACAATAGGATGAAAAGACTGGCATCCTTCACATTATTGGCGAACTCAGTTCATAGAAACAAGCAATTCAACCATTTTGTGGGTAAATCAAAAGCGCCACTGGAATATTTTTCACTACCCCTATCATACACGCAAAAAGGGGCGACGCCACCATAGGGGCTGTTATGGGCAGCCGCCTCGGGTGGCTCGAAAGTGTGCACCTAGTTTGAGTCGTCCAGGTTGGCCCAGGCTAGTTTTGTTCATCCCAACGCACGAGCAGGCAATGTAAAAAATGAAGAAAAATGTTTCAATTTGGATAGGCCAATAACATAAGTGCAAGGCAGGCCCTATAGCAGGCTCACGGCCCAAACGAGCGCCTACCATATCGATCGACAGCTGGAAAAATCCCAATTCATCCGCTCCAGCCTCCAGTCTGGTTCGCTCCTAACCTAGCCGCCGCTGGACAGACCGACACAGCACTTCCTCGCGCCCTCGTTGGAGGGCGGTCGCCAGGCTTCAAGCGAACGGAAGGACAAGAAGATGAAGATCCAACCCTGGGTGTAGCCTGCGTGGGAGGCAGCGGCGGCAGCACGGGCATGGCATCGAGCTTGCGCAAACGGACAGTCGCAGCTTGCAAGAGTAGCATGCGCAACGAGCAGGTACATCACATCCCTGATTATATCTATCAACTCTTCAATTTCTGGCCAATAGTTAAACCTGACGGTGTTGTAAAACTGCTTGTATGTAGGGAATCTATGAGAAAATGAAACCAATTTCTACTTATTTTATAACTCCCCCAATCAATACTGAACTGACTGAATCTGATGTATCTAATCAAGTTTCCGGTGCAAACATCCAAGCTCATGTTGTTCTTGAGCCTGAAGTGTCTAATGAACAGACTGCTAATGAAGGATTTGATGCAAACATTTTACATGCTCCTGGTGATGAACATATAGTGTCTAATGAGGCATCTAATGCAAGCATTTTGCAAGCTCCCATTGAAGGATTTAGTGTCTAATGATGATCTGCTATGTTGAGAGAGACATAGAGATTTGCAGGCATTGATGACAAGCAAATTATAGTGCAATTTCATGGCTTGAGGAAACGCCGAGGCCATCTACCAGAAAGTCCCCGTATCATGACAACATAGCATAAATACTTTTCTAATCTGTTGTTTGAAACTATTGGCATACTTGTGCAGGATAGATATATTGATATGCAGTTTGCGCACTGGTTATAGGTGCACTTACACTTCGATATTTTCAGCCAGAGAACGAATAATTCAAGCAGGTACAGACCATGTTTGTAGTCCTTGTACACCATGTTGCATTTTGTGTTTTTTGGTGCTTGCATCATTTAGTGTTTATAATCTGAACTACTTTGGATCATTAGCTGGTTTTCAAAGTGCATGTAGCTTCACATTTCTCAAGTTATGTTGATTTCCGGAGTGCAAGTGCCTTCATATTTTTTAAGTTAAATGTTCGCCCCTGGTAACTTGAATTCGTGGATCCGCCACTGCACACAAATCATACACAAATGCCAGTACGAATTAAATGAAATGCAGGGACTTACGCTAGGTCGTTGTACAGGCTCACTGCAGCTCTACTTGCGCTTGGGATGTTCCATGTACAAGTCCATGTTACAACTTGCTTGGATGTGCAGGCCTTGTGCTCCTTGCATCCCCCTCTGCATTTTTGACACGGCGAATGGCTGATCAAACAAGAGGAATCGACCTTGCTGTTGTACCAGAGGACAGATACTTACAAGGTTATGCGGGTGTGCAGGATGTGTACCAGATCCCGTAGCGCCGTCATGCTTCGCTAAAAAATGGATTTGCTTATTTCAGATGATATCTCCAGAAGAAATAAGAGTTAAAGTCAGAGTTGGATAGGCGTGTAAGCTAAGAGAGCAGTGAAAGGATATCCAAACATCGTCGGAACAGTGCACAAGGGAGTGGTGTGTGGATACCTAGTTCGGGCCGGCGTTTGGGCATGCTCGCCTAGCTAGAGTGCGGGTCACTTCAGAGCCGTTGAGGGTGATGCGCTGGCATTGGCTGGCCGCGCACGGATGCAGATCTTGAGTGGCAGCGGAGCGCTACGATGCGGTGGACGAGACCGTTGGTGATGCCCCAGCGGCCTCCGGGGGGGCGGAGGCGCGACGATGTGCTTGGTGAAGTAGCCCCGGTGAGCTGGGAGACGGCGTCGGTGAAGCGCACCTGATGCGGTTGAAGTCGGTGTCTATGAGGCATGTCGGTTGCGGCGGCCGACGTTGTCGGTGGACCACCCGGTGCGGTTGACGAGGGCATAGATGAGGTAGCTCCGGTGCGGTGGTGAAGCGCGACCGTCGTCTTCGTCGTCGTCGTCCGGCACAGAGGTGGGGAAAGAGACGAGACGAGGGGCGATTCGAAGTTTGCTTGGGTTGGAGGCGAATTAGGGATTTGAGCAATCTGGGCGTGGAAGGGGACGGTGGAGAAGGGAGATTTTGCTGGGCTGGAATTGGGGCCACTAGATATTTCAATCCGAAACGTGGAAGCGCGAACTTATTTTGTCGTCGTCCTTTTTTGGGGGGGAGGGGGGAGTGAGGGAGGGGGTGGGTGGCTGGGTGCTACGCGTCCGTATGACACACGCGACCACCACGACACGACCCTGGTGTGCCTACATTTGAGAATGCAAACGAATCTTCTTTCATTTGCAAATGAATCTGTATGTATTACCATGCCCGTGTTTTCCTTGCAATAATTAGTCATTCGAAACGAGATACTATAAATTAATTAATGAGGAGTTATTTGAAAAAAAAATCGAAACGGTATCCACGCTAACGTGGATTAGAGTGTGTGTCACATAATTAGTTATTTGAATTAGAGTGTGTGTCACATAGCGATCTCCAATTCTAACGTGGATTTCGCATTTCACTGTATCCACGCTACTTTTTTAATACAAATTCATATGTATATGATGAACACCATGGTAGTGAGAAAACTTTTGGATGGATTCAAACATATGACCTACAAAATAGCACAACAAATCGAGTCAATGTCAACTTTTCGAAACCTAGTATGGCACGAATTCGAAATAATTACCCATATGCATGGTCCTCAGTTCAAATCTTACAATGTACACCGAATTGAAACATCGATATTAA
>NC_057796.1:350690617-350733306 GCF_018294505.1 Triticum aestivum | reverse complement strand
TGCTACATACTTCCTGTATCGGTCAATCTTCCTCTCCTAACCACCTTAGGAAGCTATCGGTTTCCAACACACATCCATTCTTTCTCTCCATGTTTCGATCTCTAAGTCTCTCAACTACACAACCCCCTTTTTCCACTCCGTTACAAAATGTATTTACCTCACACACCCGCCATTGCACCCCATGCCGAGCTCTCTCTCTCCCTCTCCCTCTCACCCTCTCACGCTAAATACATGCATTGCCTATCTAGCCCCCCAACCTCTCGAGTGCATGCACGCACGTTGTCTATCTAGGTCACTCCCTCGAGACTGTCTCACTCTTTCTTCCGCACGGCGGGCCACACTCGCTCAATCTCGCTCTCTTTATCTGAGTCTCGTTTAACCTCGTTTTCTTTCACACACAAATGATATATCTCCCTGTTCGGGCCTCGATCGACACACTCTATACTCTCTCACACAGATTGTCTATCTAGGTCAGTCCATTGAAGGCGCCCCCACTCTTTCGACCTCATGGCGGGCCACGCTCGCTCTCTCTCTCTCTCTCTCTATGTCTCGATTGACCTCGCTCTTTCTCAGACAAAAATGATATATCACCATGTTTGAGCCCAATTCGACTTATTCACATTGTATACTCTCTCACACACATTGTCTATCTAGGTCACTCTCTCCAACCCGTCTCACTCTTTTGATCGCACGACGACCCTATGTGATCGATCGACCTTGCTTCCTCCCACACACAAAATATATCTACACGTCTGTGACTGGATCATCTCTCAACCTCTATCTTACAGCCCTCACTATTAGCGTTCTGGGGACCCCCGCCTGCCTGCGGCCCACAGCGTGGCTAAGCCAGTAGGCCGTACGGCCCATCTTCATCAACAAGGCATCCAAGACCCTCGCGAGGCGGACGACGCAAGACCTCCTCTGGAGTGGCCTAGCCAGGCAGGCTCATGAGGAGCAGAGATATCAAGGCGGGGCAAACCTCACGAGGCTCTCGTGACGTGAGCCATGACGAACGACACCAGGTGGGCGCCAGCGCGCACATCGTCCTTATTTCCTCTTTGGTGCTAAGGAGGCCAGCGCAGGCGAAGAGTACCGAGGCATCAGGCAAAGGTTGCTATATTGGTGCAACGAGACCAAGACCAGGAGGACGGCAAGACGGAGGTCATCGTGGAGCCCAAGACGGCGTCACCACCAGAGCTTTTCGCAGGCGAAGACCACTTTTGTCAGGATAGCTTGTACTAGCCGTCCCCCTTCAAATTTGCCCGCCGTTGTTGGCTCCCTTCCCGCTCAACATTTGGGAAGAGGACCAGGGCCTATATAAGCAGAGCTAGCCACCATAGTAGAGGCATCTCATCTTAGCTTGATCCAACCCGATCGAGAGCCTACCCACAAGAACACCTCAACCTCAGGAGGCTGTTCTTCCCTTGTACTGTTCATCATCAACCCTAGAGGCAATCCACCACCACCACACTAGAGTAGGGTATTACACCACAACGGTGGCCCAAACCAGTATAAACCTCGTGTCTTTCTGTGTTGCGAGTTCGTCGAGTTCGTCCGCGAGATCTTAGCGAGCTAGGGCATAGATCGGTAGGAGGGAAAGACTTCGCGCGCAGCCCAGTGTCCGAACCTTAAGGGTTTGCCGGAACCCCACATCCGACACTCACTCTTGCCAAAAGCTCAATCGGACAATATCTCCCCAGAGCATATATATTTGTTCCATGAATGTCGGACCACACTCACTTTGTCTGTCTATCTATATGTCGCTCGATTGACCTCGCTTTCTCACGCCGTATCTTCCACACATTGCAGCTACCTCTCCATCCCTCACAAAGCCGGAGCTATTTACATTGCGAGGGGCACTCCAACCTTGGATTAATTTGTGTAGGCATTTATTCCGGTCGGTTTAGATTATATTTTCCTAGCATTCATCCCACAACTACTCGAAACACCGTTGCAACCCCCGCAACTCCCCTAGTTGATTTCCCTCTGGCTCGGTCATTGCTCTCTCGCACGTACTTTCTCGCCTTCAACGTCGCACCATGGTATTATTGCAAAAAACTCTGTTGTTCTCTTTAATTATTATAAATAAGCTACAAAACTACACACCGATAGTCCACTTGGAATGGAACAAATTTTGACCCACAAATTAAAGTGCTACAAACTACACACCGAGGGGCCCACATGTCATGAAACAAATTTGGCCCCATATACAAATTAAAAAATAAAGGACGAGGATCAAACATGCGACCAGGGCCTTCAAGCCGCACGTCAATAGGCAACATACGTAGAACAACAATGTTTGTTGTACCTCCCTTTGTTCACATAATGTTTTTATATTACCACAGCCTATTTAATTGATAACATGTAATATTATTTTTAGTACTATTCGCCTTCACTTACTGGTGGGTTCCATGTGTGCTCTCTCTCTCCTCCCCTTCCGCGTTTAGACGCACGGGCAAACACGAAGAACTCGCGGGCGATGTAGCCGTTGACCATATCTGGACGCATTCATAAGTTACGGCACCAGTTTCACGTGCTAGCAGCACTAGTCAGTGTGTACGTGCAATGCACGTTAATTTGGAGTATATTAAGTGCATGTGGATATTAAGTTGGATATTATTTGTGTGTTATTATGTGATTACCACTATTTTTGGCATGAAATTAACTGCACGCTAAACGTGTTGAGCGCTCGACATTGAAGCAGTCTAGGTCGTTGGATGACAAGGAATACATCTGGCTTAATGACGTTTTATATTTAATTTGATACGGCTCTAGCAGAACATTCAATCGATCAAACCATAGATTTCGTTCAGTCTGACTCCAACTTTAACTTATACGACGATCGATCTAAAATAAACGGAGATGATAAACGCTCGGATTTTTAGCATGGCAATCCGAATGTTTTTCATGGCAAATTTAGATTACGCGGCGGCGGCGGGGGCATCTTGCGGTGGGAAAGCGGCTCCTCTGCCGTGCTCTGTGTGTCGTCGGGCCACTGATCGACGGCGACGGCGGCGTCTTGCGCCGTTGTTGGCGTACTCCTGGACGTTGGCCCTAGCTTCAAGGAAGGCCACAATGTTCTGGACTTTGGTCTCCAGGAGAGAGTCAACTGGCGGGAGGAGGCGACTGGCGTTGGTGCAAGGAAGCGGTCGACGGCGGCCATCCATGCCGCTGAGGGGGGCACTGGCACCCGCGCGGGGACATGCGCTGTCAACGGTGCGGCGGAGAAATTCGTGTGCACGGGCACCGGCACGGGCATGCACGTCAGTGCACGCGCAGGCGCATGCGCTGGCAGGTGGGGCGACGGGATGGGCGCTGGCGCAGTCGGGGCGACGGGAGCGGGGACAGGCGTGGCGTCTTCCCGCAAGGCCAGTTCAAGCTCGTCCCAAAGCGCCTTATGTTCTTGAGACTTCGGCTGGGTGTCTTCCCCAGGAAACTGGAAAACTAAGGCCCCGTTCGCTACAAGGGATTTCTCTAGGAATTTCACAGGAAAGCTATTCCTTCGAAATATATCCCTTTGCTTGTGTTCGGAATGCAGGAATCATGAACAGTATTCCAGAGGGAAACTTCCTTTCCTACACTAATTCCAAAGGATTCGAAAAATCCACCCCAGGCTCATTTTTTGGTGGATGCCCGAGGCAAGGCTCTGGCTGCCATCGCTGATTGTAGTACGAATGTGAATAAAAAATTCCACCTAAGAGAATAAGGTGACGACGCAATAGTGTGTGCTCAAATAAAATAGTCTACTGCATTTGTTAACTCTGGATGCTTTCTACCTCTGTCCCAAACACTACTTCATAGACTTATCCTCTATTTTTCCAATCCTACTGCAGCAACTTTCATTTTTCATTCCTCTGTTTCTCTAGGTTCCTTTGTTTGCAAACATATGATCCGAACAGGCCCTAAGGGCAGACCATCGTCATGCGGCATGGCGTATGTTTAGGTCAGGCTGGTTGGAGGTAGACGACAGGAGAATCGGAGAGGAAGAGAGAAGATTGTAGCGATACCAGGTAGTGTGGTTGATTTTAAACTGCGGCGCCGACGACATTAAAAGTGGGAGAAGTTGGGACGAAGGTGGGCGGCGGAGCCTGTTCAAAGGGCTCGCTCCCGGTGAGCCTGCACAACGGTCTGATCACACGCCTCCCTGTCAGCCGGCGCAGCGGTCTGCTCGCACGCCTCCCGTCGACTCACACGCTTGCTCGAACGGCACCTGCCGATGAGAAGCGGGACTCGTGGCGGCACGTAAACGCCCACGGTTTCAATAGTGAAAGCGTTCGCCTTAACGTGACAGGTCTTTGTTCCAAAATACCTTGGCTCTTCATTTGTGCAACTTGTCATAAGCAGCTTGTCTCAAATTGAAGAAAAAATTTACCAAGTAATATTTGTGCCATATCACATGACCATGCCCAGTTTCAAGAATTTATGGTCACTTTTGGATTTTCTGAAATTTAAGATCCAAGATTCGAAACAATATCATAACCTGCATCATGCAATAAATTTTCAAGCCATATATCTGTCCTGTTGTATTTCTTAAGAAAGGATTTGGTCAAACATTTTTCTTAGTTAGACTTCAGACAAGTTATATATGCAGAGCAAAAGGATAATCCCTCCGTACCAGTGCATTGCCTGATATATTAACTCAAGTACTAGGCACGAACAAACGGGCTCAATTCTGTGCTCATCCTGGTGTAGTAGTAGTAGTACTAGGCAATGCAGTTGACGGGTGACCTTGGCGAGCGGCGACCGAGGGAATTGAACCGTGCTCGGCACGATAGGTAACATTGTCTAGTTACTTTTTTTTGAACACAACATTGTCTAGTTACTAAAGCATCCCTCCGTTGTTCATTGGTAGTCGTTATGGACCGGGGACATGAGAGGAGTTTTCTAGGGCTGGAATTCTGGCCGCCAGATATTTCGACTCGAAACGCGGAGCCTCGACTGGTTGGGGTTGCCTAATGTGCATACCACGCACGCCACCAGAAGGACACGAGCCCGGTTTTTTTATTTTTTATTTTTTTAGGATCAACACGAGCCAAGGTCTAGCTGATACGTTGTTGGGTCCTACCATTCGAGAATACGAAAGGAACCGTTTAAGTTGCCAAACGAATCTATGTGTATTATAGTGCCCGTATTTTCCTTGCAAATACTAATCTCAACGTGGTAATTGATTTATGACGAGTTGTTGAATTAGAGTGAGTTTATGATATAGTGATCTCAACATGGATTTCACATTTCATGGTATCCCTGCTAAGTTTTTCAATGGAAATTCAAATTTAAAAGATGAACAATATGGAGGTGAGAAAACTTTGTATGTATCAAGCCTATGACCACACACACACACACACACACACACACACACACACACACACACAGAGAGAGAGAGACACCGACACACGAACACAACAACAATCCAATAAGTATAGTGCATCTATTTTTCCAAACCATGCATGTATGACACGAATTCAAAAATACTCCTTCTGTTCCTAAATATTAGTCTTTTAGAGATTTCAACAAGAGACTACATACGGAGCAAAATGAGTGAATCTACACTCTAAAATATGTCTATATACATCCGTATGTGCCAGTCCACTTGAAATATCTAAAAAGACTAATATTTAGGAACGAAGGGAGTAAAATGTAAGACATGCATGGTCCTCAATTCAATATTTAAAACGAACATGAAACTGAAACATGAATATTAAGTCTAGTACTACAGTACATGCAAATGTTGTGTTTAATTAGGCGGAGCTATGATTGTCGGGGGTCACCCCCTCGACCTTAGATAAAATTGTGAAGCTCTGTTTAGGGTTGTTTAGATTATATTTGTCCCCACCCTCCCAACCAGCGATTGGTTGTGCACCCCCCACCCCTCCTCCCCGGGACAATATCATGTGCCCCCATACCTTAGATGCTATATGTTGATACGAGTTGCTTGGAGCTTGTAGATCTGAGATATAGCAGCTCACATGATGTCTTAATATTTTTTACAGGAAACCTTGATGAGTTTGAGAATTGCACACAATTTGTACAAAAAGTACTCAGATGCCCTTGGATCCCATATCCAACGACCTCGAAGCTCGTATCACGATAGCATCTAAGATGAAGGAGGACATCATATTCTCCTGTATGTATGAATATCATGTGCTACCACACCTTAGATGCTTTGGTGATACAAGCTCTTCGGAGCCGTTGGATTTGTGACCCAACGCCTCCTCGGTGGTTCGAATGGTTTTTTGCAGAAAAGTCCCCAAAGAGTTCGGCCACTGCTTACAAGCACAAAGACTGCTCAGATGCCATTGGATCTCAGATCAAACGACCTCGAAGCTCATATCAGCGTAGCATCCAAGCTGCGAGAGCACCTTATGTTTTCTCGATGGGAGAATATGAGGTGCTCCCGCACCGTAGATTCTATGGTGATACGAGTTCACGGAGATCTAACGGCCCACAGTAGGAGGTTTGAATGTTTTTTCAATATACGGCTGAGAGACTTTGGGAATTGCGCAGAAAGTACAAGTACTACGCATGTGCCATCTGATCACTGATCATACGACCTAGATGCTCATATCACCGTAGCGGGTAATTAAGCTACGGGGAGCACCTAATATGAGCAACGAGGAGCCGTTGGATCCAAGATGCAGCGGCACACACGAGGCCTGAATGTTTTATTTGCAAAAAAAACTTTGGAGAGTTTGCAAATTGCGCATAATTACAAAGACTACTCCCAAGCCATTGGATCTCACTTCCAACGGTGTAAAAACTCGTATCACCATAGCATCTAAGCTGCGGGGTGGATGTGATATTCTATGCCGCTGTCATTTTTGTTCGTAAACTTGCAAAATACGTGTAACTTGTGCCGTTACTTGTCTAACCGCGCAAAGTGTTTGTTCAAAAAAACCATCCTACACTAAAATATCGGAACAACACATGGGGGTCCCACTTGTCATTAATCAAATTTGGACCTAAAACTAACAAATCTGAAAGACGAGATTCGAACTGGCAACCTGGAATACAAAGCGTAAGTCGATAGCCTGAAACAACAACAGTTGTTGGCTTTGTCCCATAACTTGATTTTATACAGTATTACGTTGAGTAGAGTAGAGGGAGTGCCTCGTCTACACGTGCATGACCGTTGACTCACTTCCTGTTGGGTCCCAGGTCTGCGATCTCTCTCTTCTCTCCACCGTCTAACCTTTGCACGGGCACACACGAAGAGCGGCGCTAGCTTGCCGTGTTGTTTTTACAACTAAAAAAAACCTTGGAAAATAGAACAATTGCCTAGAACAAGAGACGTTGTGGCTGGTCGAGATGGAGCTAACCACACCTATCCTCTGTGCCATGTTAGCATGATGAAGCTGTCTGGCTAGTGGGGTGTTTTCGACCGACTGGCTGGGTCCCGAGGTCGAACCATAGGTACTACGTCTGATACAGTTAATTTTTACACGCACATTTTTCCTCCGTGCCGAGACATGGCACACACTACCGCGCGGTTTCGGGGTCCTCCCGGGTGGTGCACGCATATATTCTTCCTGACGTGGGACGCCCTACCGCGCGTTTTCGCAGGAGCAAGTAAATAAATGAATCGTCAAATCACGAAAGACCACTTTTCCCGCCGAGTACATCAGTGAAGCACGGTGGCTAGCTAGTTGGGCTAGTTCGACCGATTAGCTAGGCCGCCGCCACATTTGTTTTTTCACCACTTTTTTTATCTACTTGTCGGCAGGTAAATTTAAACATCCACCACGGCGTTGCTCCGGTGTTTGAGTGCGGCATGATTTTTAATTTTTTGATTGACGGGAGCAGGCGCGACAGGATTTTTAATTTTTTGATTGACGGGAGCAGGCGCAGTAGCAATTGGTCACGATGACTCCGCCTGTAAAACCCACTGCTCCCTGATGTGAGAAGTCGTCGACTGGTGTGTTTACCATGATGAAAACCAAAAGATCCCCCGCTCCTCGGCTGGCCCCCTCCACCTTCCGGTAGATTGCATTGCCTTTCAGCCGTTTCGCCCGCTGCATCACCAACGTCGTGCGCCTCGAGAAGCAGAGGGACTTCGGTGGTGTTTAGGCACCCTCTGCATGGGCATGTCCATGTCTCGGCGCAACATGACCGTTGGATCAAACTCAGAGGGTGCAGATCAGTCACTGTAGCACAAAGCGTGTGGGTGTGTTTGGTTGCATTCTCATCTCAATATAGTGTGTAAGTCACCTTACAAAAAACCAAATAATCCCAAAACACTTAGGCACGGTACATCAACTCCCTCCCTCTTTCTTGTTTTGTGACATATCAACCAATAAGAGACGTGGGCCGTGCATGCTTTCAATGACTTGAGACTAATAAACATGACATGTAGTGGTTAGTTCATTGCATGCAATGCTATTAATTAGCAAAAAGACATTAAGTTTTCTCATTTTCCTCTCCGCCTTGGTCGCAGTGCACAACGTAAGATGACTTACACACCTAGACGGAGTAGTTGTTTCCTCTTCATGTATTTGTGTTAACCTACTAGTGTGGACTCATGCACCCTTCATGCACTCTGCCAAACACCCAAAAGTGGGTCGAGAAGGGAACTTTTGCTCCCATCCCGTGCACCCTTCATACACCGTGCCTAACACTATTCGTGCTTCATATGGTTCATGTTTTGTGGAGTACTATAGCACCGTACTCTCCGTGCGCTGTAGACCTAGTTCTGTTAACATTGATCTCATTGTTCATTCTCGACCGGACAGTCGAGAAAGCGGTACTATGTTACTACATTACTGTTCATATAGTTGACATGCGCACAACATCATTTGTCGTCGTCATATCTTACTACACTAGCAACAAGATTATGTAGTACTGACGTATGAACCACTGCACATGCCTAGTAGTAGGAGCACTGTGTGTGTTCAAGTGGCTGCTGTGTTTCGCACTCCTCCGTCGTAAGAGTGGAAACGCTTGCTGTAATCATTTTTTTCTTCAGAAAAATAGTGGACATGCTCTACCGTGCGGATCCTCCTCTAGCCATGCACTAAATTACTCACTTTCGCCGACGTGTGGGACTGCCAGCATCGGGGTCCACCAGCCATGCACTAAATTACTCCGTAGTAGAGTGACGGTAGACTACCCCGAACGAAGCACCGCAGTAATGCCCAATGAGCCGTCAAATCACAAAACCCCCTCCTTTCCAGCAGTAAGTTAGACGGACGAAGCAACCATCATTTCACTCTTCTCTCTCAGCTTCCTCTCTACCCAACCCTCGCTTCTCCCTCATCTTGTTCCTCGTTTCTTCAAGAAAAACCCCGACCTTCTTCTGCCATTGTTCTTCTCTCCCAAAGAAGGAAAGGTGAGCGCATCAATGGTGTTGATTCTGGCCAAGGCCCGGTCTTGCAACCCCGAGACTGATCCTATAACTCCCTCTCTTTTCTTCTTTTGGGTTTGTGATTATGGTTTCTTTTCTTTTATATCTATTTGACAATTTCTTGATGGACGCTGGAGCACCGACCGAAGTGATGTCTATGGCTCTGGCCAAAACCGTCGAGGCTCATGGTACGAAGAAGCGCAAGCACCCCGCCGAGACTACCGCAGACAAGCTCAAAGCCATCGCCCTGTCCAAGCCCCCCTCTCCGGGATCCCTCATTAAGCAAGTCCAGGTAATATCTCTTCTTGACGATCTTTTTCTCGATCTTGATCGTGTTTTTTCATCTAACACGCAGTACTAGTACTAGTAGTACAACTTCTTGGGTGATCTTGCATGTGATTTTTGTGTGCCAAATGACGGTTCTAAATTCCTCTTTTGACCAAAACATGCGAGAGGTTGACACTGATTTCTTATAGATTACTTTCAACTACTCCCTCTGTCCCAAATTTCTTGTCTTAGATTTGTCTAGATACGGATGTATCTAATACTAAAGTGTGACTTGATACATCCGTATCTAGACAAATCTAAGACAAGAATTTTGGGACGGAGGGAGTACTTTATGAACATCAATGCTACCTTTGAAGAGGGTATATTTGCCTCAGTAACTTGTGTTATGGATATTGCAAGTAATCCCTCTGCTCTCATGCCTTTGAAGACATGTTCTAGTGTCTTTATTCACTCATTTCTGTGCATATATGTAGTCATATATGGAGTATAATAGCGAAAATCATCTTATATTTCTGAACGGAGGTAGTAATAAAATATGGTTTCTGTTTGAATTAGAACCAGGTCCGCGGTGGAGATGAAGTTCTCAAAGTCATGTCGTGTGAACTGGAAGATCTGAGGATGAGTTCTACTGCTAAACTATCCAGCTGTTGTGTCCTTGTCGCCACATGTCCTGAACTAGTGTTTTCCTATAGCATTGTTGTCAGGCGTGTTCTCGAGGCTGTACTTGACCACAACAATTTCCTGGCTGTGCCTTCGATTAAGAAGGGTGTGGTTCTTGTAAAGCTTCCCAGCAAATCTGATGCGGCCTGTCTTCATGATCACGTTTATGAGTGGAAAGACCACTCTGTTAGGTTCTCCAAGGTTGACAAGATGGTGATGGTGCATGTAGACATCTCTCACGAAGTCCATGGCCTAGTCAGTTATGCGGGGTTCATCCCATAGGTCGGTGGCAAGAAATAGTCTGCAGAGTTTAATTAGTGCAACTTTGCTTGTCTGTAGTAAGTACTATTGTTCGGTACTTGATTTGTGTTTGTGAACCCTGTATTGTTTATTAGTACTGCCGCTTTTGGTGTGTGGTCAGTCCTGAGAACGGTCTATGTTAATGTCTGTCCACTCAATTCAGTCTGTATATTTTGAAGTATCGAGATCATCTTTTTTGTTAGGACGGTTTATCAATTATGGTTACACTCCAATATCTGTATGCATTGCAGGGTTTATTGCACCCACCAGGATTTCCAGTCCCATGGATGTTCGGTCCATACGATTTTGTCATGACCTTTGGACTGCCCTACTTGTGGGAGTAGGCGAGGCCCCTGCATGCCACCCGTAGTTGGACGATCAATCTTCTGTTTAGTACTTCAACATCGTGATTTCCTGGTAAGGATTCACTCGTGTCACATCAAGTAAATGTTATTGATTTACTGTCTAAATCTTATTGATTTAATGTCATGTTTTCTTTCTTTTCCTACAATTTTACGATGCAGGTTTTGCCATGTGACATTCATCACAGAATAAACCGTTTGGTTTGCTCTACGATGGCTATTTTTGCAGGTGTCACTTCTTATGTCATGTCAGTAATGAAGGCACTGTCCATCAATTATATTACAGGAAAAAATTGGATCAGTCTGTTGTCTGAGTACAAGCTGAATCCCTATGATGAACTGCAGTTTGGTTTAACAAAAACGCCACAATTAGTCCTTCTCGCGTTTAAAAGAAATGAAGAAAAAAACTGGATCACGGTCACGAAGCCTAGCCAAGTTCGAAAGCTGATCATAGCAGACCAGACACGATCGCCGCTGTCTCGCACATCGGTACCACCTTCAGCAACGGATCGAGCACCGGCAGTTGCTCTAGCACTGACAGCGGCAGCAGCTCAGTCTAATCCAGCTGAGGATTGGGCACCGACCGCGTCAGCGGATCAAGCTGATCTACCGGAGGATCGGGCATCAACACCGGCACCTGCTCCGACACCGGCACCAGCTCTACAAGGAGCACCATCTCCGGCAGCAGCGGCTTCGGCACCTGCACCAACACTTGCACTTGCATCTGCTCCGGCCTGTGCAGCGGCAACCGAACGAGCAGTTGCACCGGCAACAGACTGGGTTGTAGTTCGCACTTCATATACCAAAGTCCTTACAAAAACCGACATTTCCACCTTCTTGGTAAGCATTGGCCGCCAAAGTGTTTCGTTCTTTTTTATTTCCATGTTGTTTCGCATGATTCACTGTGTTGATCTAACTGTTTGGGTATGTCTTCTTGTTTGCAAACAGAGAATTCCTAGAGCAACGAGGGAGTCGTTCAACAATCCGGGCGACAGCGGCCAAATTTCTCTTACCATGCGCAGCCTTGGTGTGAATGAACCTGCTCAATATACCGTAAGTACAAAGGATGGTTGCATGATGATTGATGTTAAAGGATGGTCAAGGTTCAAATCTAAATCATATCTTGCGGTAGGGGATGATGTCAAAATCGAACTTTCTCGGCAATGAGAGCTGGTCCAAATCAACTTTGAAATTCTTCAGTCCCGCCGAACTGATCTATCCGCCGAGACATTTTGATGTAATACTCTGGCATGGTGAAACAAGTGTCCTGTGTGTATAAGTAGTACGACAATATCATTCATAGAATTGCAATTCTGATTGCTGGTTAGGAACTGTCGTTTGATTTCATTCCAACAGCTGATGTGCTTTATTCAATTTTGTGTATTCGCCTTGCGACAGCATCTAAAACCAGCGCCGTACCGACCGCTTGCAATATGAAAAGCCCTGGGGTAGAACACATGGCCCTCCAAACATGCTGGCCCACCGGCCTATGGCCCAAAGTCCAGAACCGTGAGCCTGTCTGAGTATTTCTCAGCTGAACCCCCATAATGCCCGTGCGTTGCACGTAACATGACGATGCATTTGTATGAGTATTTTATCTCGTGAGAGAAAAGGATGAACGAGGGAAGGCCTTATTTGCAAATGCGGAGAGGTGTGTGGGTACCTTTTTGCAAAATTGCCATAGTTTCCTTCCTATCCGTCAGATATAAATCGGACGGCCTATATTGCAGGATGACAGGCACACCATCATCACCAACTCGTCTATACCGTGTTAAAAAACTCTGTTTTTATAATTGTACATGTTATATATATTCCCCTTGATTTTTCTTATGTATAAAGTTGTGATATAAAAGATCTTTATATTTCTTTACAGAGGGAATATCTCTCTGTCAAAAATATATTTATGTGTAATAACTAGTTACTCTTGTCTTTCTACTTCCTTGCGCTGATATGTGGGGCATCCGGCAACGGGGTCCACATGCCATATGCACAAAATTAGAGTGCACAACTGCACGGTAGACACACCCCGGTTGTAGCGCCGCATTAATGCCCAATGAGCCGTCAAATCACAAAAACCCCCCACCTTTCCAGCTTCAGCAGTAAGTTGGACGGACGAAGCGACAATATTTCACTCGGCTTGAATACCTTCTCCCTTGTCTGCTTGTTCAGAGATTGCCCCCGCTCGGCGATTGCATAGGGTTTTCTCATGGAGAACCTGGTACGAATTCTTCATCCATCCCCGATAAATCCAAGTCCCTTGGTCGCGGGTACTCCTAGGATGGCAGCCGCCGCCGTTGATGCATTTTTCTTCCTACTGAATCTAGTGTATTTCATTTGCAGTGCCCAAAGTGCGAGGACCCTACAGGTTTCTGCGCCCTCGGCGAGATGCCACACTTGTTCCTTCTCATCCTAACACAGGATTTTAAAACGCGCATAGTATGTTCCTAGAATCCTCTTTTCTATCCGGGAGGGTGGGTTTTTTAACATGATGTCGACTAATTTGGAAATTTGGATTGCTATATTTGGATATAAGGTACTAGTACCATGGTCAACACTGACGTGAAGGAGGAAAGTATTTCTAGATTTGGATATAGGGAATACATTGTGTTCTCATATTATTTTTCCTACAGTGCATTCCTTGCTCTGCCAGATCACATGTACTCAAGATGCTCGGCCTTTCCATAACTGAATACACCAGTTTAATGGTAACAGTGAAGACAAGCCATGGATATAAGTTTCGAGTTGGGTTCATGAACCAAGAAGATCGCTGCTTTTTTATGGACGAACTTGGATAAAGTTTCTCAAGTGTTACGGACTGAAAGTTGGCGCATGAATGTTGATGGAAATAGCAGAACCTGGTCTCATCTTCACTGCGTTCTTCCACCCCGACATCGTTCCAATTGTTCATCCATGTTAGTTTTGTATCTGGTTCTTGCTTGTTGCCTCGATTACTTCTTAATCCACTTATTCTGTCTAACTGATCACAATTTAACTTTAGAATTAGCAATGAATCTCTCACGAAGATGCTACTTCTAACTAATATTTTCTTATAATTGGTGGCACGTGTAGGTTTTTCGGAGTTAAGCAGGCCGCTCGTTTGTTATTCTGTAACAACTCGGCTGTTACTGATGGCACTGGATTTGACTGGGACGACATCCACAAGTTCCTACAATTTATTGATCGTCTTGAGGTCCTTGTGGGGCGTTTCAATGGTGGAAGGCCACGTGGGATATGTGTGCCACTGCTGCACTCGTTGAACAGGTCCAACTGTGTCGAGAAACTTATGGTACGAGCTATTTTCTGTTATATATGTTGTTCATAATCTATTGCTTATACACAGTTTTACAGCTGTGATCTTCTTGAAACAGAAACTGCCCAATTCTATTGTTCCTATACAGATGCCTGACCATGGTCGGGTCAGACTTGCGCTTCGTCACAACATGATGTTTATGTCGACCTACTCCATTCCCCTTGGAGGTGAAAAGATACATATTCATGGGTGGTCTCTAATAATGAAGGCCCGTCCATCTTGGAGAATAGGACAGAAGATTATGTTCCTGCTTTTCCATGGATCTAAAGCGAATATCCTGTTTATTGACCACATTGCGAGATGAAGCCGCTTTCAGAAGGTTGTGGATGCACGGGGTGGCGCCTGGGCCTTGTCCTGGGGCTTGGCGGCCTCACCCTTGGTTAACTGTAGGCAAAGTAGCACTGTTCGAGGCGTGCTTTGTACGGTTGAACCTGTATAAGTACTCATACTGCTTTCAGCTATGGTTGTTAAGTGCCCCTGCTGGTTTCAGTTAAGGTTGTTAAGTACTCTTGTTGCTTTTACAGTCTGTCGTGTTTCTTCAGTCATGTCTTCCTCCAGCCGCCAAAACCAAACCAGCGCCGGCGGGGCCGCCTGCTTTCGCCTCCCATGGCTGGCTGCGCCTCAGCGCACGCATCACCGCCCCACCGTCTCCTAAATCGTTAACGCCGACGTCCGAGGCCTCGCCGTCGTCCTCCGCGCGCTTTGGTGCACTCGCCGCGGTGCCACCCTCTCGTGTTGTCAACATGGTCAACAAACAACAGGAATCGGCAGAAGTACGTGGAGAGGATGACATTAGGGCCCACCATGTCAGTGTATGGAAAAATAAAATGCTTCCTCCTAGTGTTTTCCTGACATCTGGGACCCACGACATTGTGAGCGTATATAGTCCACAGACAAGAGAACAGCACAAGATCGGCTAACACCTGGGACGTAGCAGCTCGAGCAGTATTTTTTCTTGTTATTGTTGAGACGGTGTAGGGTTTGAACTGGGCTGTGGCCCGTCTAGCCCATCTTTATATTTTATGTTCACCATGTGACCATCCCAGCTATTTTTTCTTTGTGAAAATGAGCCTAGTTTATTTTTTCTGAAGAATACCCAATACAGGCCTACTTATTTTTCTACGCCCTGATGGGCTGCAACTCTTTCAAGACGCCTGCAAATCTTGAAAGTGATATGAAATGGGTTGTAAATATAAAAACAAATGACAAATTGGCAATTACTTTATAATTTCTGAATTTTTTCACATTTTCAGATTCCTATTTCACTGGGCATTAACCTAATTTAAATATATCTTCAAAGTACTTTAAATCTGGCTCGACATTTCGGTATTAAAAATAGTTTGGAACCCACAGAAATATGCGAAATTTGCCCTGGCCAACCAAAAAAATGGATTGCAATAAATTGCATAAGAAGTCGCAATGAGCTATATATAAATTATTAAAAAAAGAGGGAATGGTCTGACTTATGGGCCTAATAAGTTGACGCGTATGCAAGATTTTTTTAGTTATTATATACGTCAACAAATGATTCTAGCAGACGTAACCGTTGGATGTCAATCCAACGGCCGTCGTGTTTCTTCAATCTCTGACCTTCTTGCTCCAGCCGCCAAATCCAGTGCCGGCGGGACCGCCTGCTCCCGCCTCCCGTGCAGGCCTCACCGCCCCCTACTACTCCCACCGCTAGCCAGGGCATCCCTCTACTCACCCACACCCCCTGTTATTCTGCGGCGATGGCAGCCTCACACCGCAGCGGAACCAGTGAACCCTCGTACTCCTCTTCGCGTGGGCATCCACAGCCGCGTCTTCCCCGGCTCCGCGTCGTCCCCTTCCTAGGCCTCGCTGTCGTCCACCGCCCTGGTGCTCTCGGCGCGGCGTGGTCAACGTGGTCAAGGAACGACTTCCATCGGAAGAGTACTGTCGTGGAGAGGCTGACAGCTGGGTCCATGGCAGCCGCAAGGACGTGCCTCCTTATTACGCGGAAAATAATTATTCCTCCACTTGACAGCAGGGACCCACCGGACGGGCCACCGTATTTGGCGAAAAAAATGTTTCCCCCTGTCTGCTGGGACCCACCGGACGGACCACCGTATTTCGCGAAGAAAAGTTCCCCCCGCTGTCAGCTCGGACCCACCGGAAGTGCCTCCTTATTACGCACAAAAAATTGAATACACCCCTGGAAGTTGGGACCCAGCTTGGTGGGAGGCTGACTTGTGGGCCTACTAAGTTGACAAGGACGGAGTGCTTTCTCAACTTAGTCAATATGAACGATTCTAGCTCCAGTGACCGTACGATGTCAATCCAACGGCCGTAGTGCTTCTTCAACCTCTGGTCTTGTTGCTCCAGCCGCCCAAAGCAGCGCCGGTCGTGCCGCATGCTCCTGCCTCCCGTGGCCGGCTGTGCTGCCGCGGAGGCATCACCGCCCCCTACTATTCCCACCGCTGGCCAAGCCTTGCGGCGACGGCAGCCTCACACCGCAGCCGAACCAATGAATCCTCGTACTCCTCTCCGCGCGGGCTTCCACTGCCGCGTCTTCCCCGGCTCCGCGTCGTCCCCTTCCTAGGCCTCGTCGTCGTCCACCGCCCTGGTACTCTTGGCGCGGGGTGGTCAATGTGGTCAAGGAACAACTTCCATCGGAAGAGTACTGTACGTGGAGAGGCTGACAGCTGGGTCCACGGCCGCAGCAAGGAAGTGCCTCCTTATTACGCGCAAAATAATTATTCCTCCACCTGACAGTGGGGACCCACCGGACGGACTACCATATTTCGTGAAAAAAACATTTCCCCCTGACTGCTAGGACCCACCAGCTACATCTTCGCACGCAAGGTAGTGTGTCCGGGCAAAAAAAACAATTCGCCCCCTGACTGCTGGGACCCACCAGCTACATCTTTGCACGCAAGGAAGTGCCTGACAGTTGGGACCCACATGGTCAAAGCGTACGCAGCGTTGTCATTCTGGTCGCGAACGTGTACGTACATACTGGTCGATGTAGAGGCGCACACGTGTCGTAGTAGAGACGCACACGTAGCATGTACACGTACGTACAGAGGCCAGGGTGCAAGAAAGTAAATACGGCCACGCGTACGTACATACGGGTGGGCTCTCGAACGCCTACTCGCGCGTACGTACGGCCAGGGCTCGTGTACATGGCTGGGTCGAAACGGAGAAACAGCGTCATCGTCGTGTTCATGGGGAGCCAACCGGCTGGGTCGGAATGGAATGCGTCGTCGTGTTCATCGGGAGGGCTTGGACGGAACAGCCAATGGAAACGAGGCCTGGCGTACCGCAGAACGGAGGAAACGGCCTTGTGTTCGACCGGCCACGTTCGAAACCGGATCCTGTTCATCGGGAGGGGTCTAGCGTACCGCAAAATGGAAGAAACGGACCTCCTACGGTCGAAACGGGGGTCCTGTTGATCGGGAGGGGTGTGGCGTACCGCAAAACGGAGGAAACGGACTTGTGTTGGAGCGCTACGGTCGAAACGGGGGTCCTGTTTAGCGGGAGGGGTGTGGCGTACCGCAAAACGGGACTCCACGGGATACTGTTCGTCTCCACCGTCGACCCCCTCCAGCCTCCACAGGCTACTGTTCATCCACCGTCGACCTCCTCCAGCCTCCACCTGCGACTGTTCATCCACGGGCTCCTGTTCATCCAACCTCCACCGCGCGCTACTCCACCGGCTACTGTTCAACCAGCCCTCTCCACGGGCTCCTGTTCAACCACCCCTCCACGGGCTACTGTTCATCCAGCCCTCCACCATCTACTATTCATCCTGCCCTCCACGGGATGGTCCTATTCATCCTGCCCTCCACGGGATGGTCCTATTCATCCTGCCCTCCACGGGGTCCTATTCATCGAGCCCCAACCGGCTCGATCGATCGGGGTCCTGTTCATCCAGAGGCAACACCAAGGGGTCCTGTTCATCCACCCCCACCGGGAACTGTTCATCCAAACCCCCCCAGCAACGCTCACTGTTCATCCAGAGGTAGCATCGATTGGCCTCAGTTAGCAGCAGTAGCGAAGGAATCGCTCGATCGGGTTCAGTTAACAGCCATCGATCGATCGCTCGGGTTCAGTAACGCGTAGCCTGCAGTGCAATCACTCGGGTTCAGTTAGATCCCAACGCCTCGCTCGGGTTCAGTTAGAGCCCAATGCCTCGCACCCACGTGCGTGCGTGTACGAGAGAAACGCGCATCGCTCGGCCCCGACCACCCACCGTAACGGGGAACACCCCGATATTTTCCTCGCCCTCGCTTCTACCATGGTTTTTTCCGTCATGGACGGCCCAAAGAATGTCATGCAGCCTCGTCTCCGGCCCGCCCAGGATGAAAAGCCCATTTTCTGTCATGATTTTTTTTCATAGAAGTAGGACCCCACCACATCTATGATGATACCGTGTTTTGTCATAATTATTGTCATAGAAGTGTCATAAGTATGACAGAATTTTTTTTCGTTCGGCCCAAAATGTCACGGATGTGTCTTTTTTTTGTAGTGGCTTCTGCGTAAGTGTTTCCCTTCTCTGTTTTTTTTCTTCAAGAACTTCTATGTTAATGTCGACTCATTCACTTGCTTGACAGAGTGAGTTTTGGAACTTTCAGTGCTGCTACTTCTGGGACGTCCATGGATACTGACAAGGAGCAAGATGAAGAGGAAACTGCAGACGCAGCCACTTCTCAGGTAGGTACAGCTCCACAATCATGTTCTTGCCTTATCAGAAATTCTGACGGTCGACTGAATGCCTTACGGTCGAGTGTTTTGTAGTGCCACCAAATGTTATCGAACTTCCAGACGATGATGACCATGAAGGAGAGCCCCAGAAGAATACAGGGAGAAGGAGCGGGACTCTGGGCAAGAGGGTGTCTGCCAGCAAGGTGTCTCATTCGACATCAGCATCAGATCCAGTCGTCCAGCAACTTGGTGATCCATTTTGGACTTCTATTTCTTTTGCTGACCCTGTGTCGACTGTCCAGCCTTCGGTGTCGACCGTTCATCCCTCTGTTCCAACTGTGCAACTCCAAGCTTCAGTTCCTCCAGCTACCTCGTCAGTTCCACCAACTCCTCTTTTTACCATTCATCATGTCCCAGAGGACCAAGTAGGCGCTGCCAAGGAATCCATGATGCAAGAAGGCCTAATGATGGACAAAATGAAGGTGGTGTACGAGACCAGCAAGGCCGCTTATGATGCCAGCTCTGCCCTCCAAGCCAACGTCCAAGTAAGTGGGATTCTAAGTTCGTCTCTGAATCGGCTTTCAGCCTGATCTTTGCTCTGTTAGGATATGCTACTTCAGAACTGCTGCTTTATTCCGTGGATAAGCATTTAGGAACCTTTAATGTGCATCTATCATGAGTCTGTGCCTTGTATCCACTCACCCACTCGGTGTCTTAACTTTTGTTGTGTAGCTCTTTCACTTGAGTCGACTAGGTCGCGTCGAGTGTACTCTTGAACCAGTGGGGGCACGCAGATTGCACCCACTGGGTGTAGTCCCCGAGACCGCCATTGAATGTTTGATTCGGCAGGGGTCTTTGCGAAATGTTTGTTTGTAGTACTTCCAATCGGTCTAAACAGGTCGTGCCGAGTGGGAACCGATCCAGTGGGGGCACGCTAAGTGCACCCACTAGGTGTACTCCCCGAGACCGCGGTCGACTGCAGGCAGTCGGCGGTGGTCTGAGAACAAGTGTTATCATTGTTGTTGTAATTTTTTGCTCCTTCCACTCGCGATGGGCGGACCCTGTCGAGTGGGAAACCAAACCAGTGGGGGCACGCCGAGTGCACCCACTGGGTGTAGTCCCCGAGACTGTTGTTGAATGTTTGATTCGGCAGTAGTCTTAGAACTCTTTCTGTCACAATAATCTGACTTTGCATCTTATCACTCGGGAGTGACTGATCCTTGTTTCTGTCAATTGACTTGTCTTGTTGTTTCTCATAGAAATCTTGTGAGCTTGGAACCAAGTTTGCTGATTTGGAGAGGAAGCAGATCCAGCTCAATCTTGGCTTGGAGCTGGCCAAGGAGAACCTTCAAAGGGCCAAGGATGAAGCAACGGTCATGGGAGGTAATGACTTGTCGACTATTCGCCTTGTCATCTTTTCTTTTCGTCTTTTGAACTGAGTGACTCCACTCGAACAGATGTGCGTAGTGAAAACCGACAACTCCAAGCTCATCTGAAGAATGTTATTTCTTTAGACAAAATGAAGCAGGCTCTGGAGCAGAAGGACCTCGAACTTGCAGCAGCGCAGAAGACGACGCGAGAGAAAGCTGAACTTGCCGATAAGAAGCTGGCTTCCATCGGCAAGTTGGAAGAAGAAAACGCCAAGTTGAAGACTACCGTTGATGAAGAAAATAAGGAAGTCGTGCAGCTGAAGAAGGACAAGGTGGCCTTGAATGACAGAGTCGAAGTTCTCACTCGGAAGAGAGACGAACTGGAAACTTATCTGGGAGGCCTTGCCAAGAAGATGTTCCTTATGCTTGAAGGTATTTTCCCTTGTCCAGTTGACTTGCAAAAAACCTTTTGATTATGCAACTGTCGATTCATTGTTTTTCTGTGCGTGCAGAATTCCGTCAAAACTTCGAGGAAGAGACTGGGTGGATTGAGACGAGTCTGGATCCCATCATGTCCCCTGTTAAGGACGAAGCCGCGATGAACGTGCTACGATCGGAATCCCGCCTTGCCAGTGTTTTGGACTATCTTGCTCGACTGAAAGTGGCAGTGTCATGGATCAACACGGAGCTCTGGCCAGGCGTAACGTTCCAGAATGACCTCGAGTCTCTAATGACTCGACTTAATGAAGTCCCTGGCCGAGTGCAGGCATGGAAGAATGTAACAGCCCCAAAATTGGGTTGTCAATTTTTGTGCTGTTATTCCTTCCTGGCAATCATTTTCAAAATCTTTTTCCTGAGTTTGCTGGATGACTCTGAGAATTCTTGTCATTTCCAACCATTCAAAACCTTGCTTATGTCTTTGTCAGTGGGCAAGACCCCATTTGCATCATCTCAAACCCTCTCAAACCCTAATTCCAAATTTTTGGAATTTGAATGTGGCCTTTGTGCTTACAAAGGAGCCATCATTTTCCTTGATCTGTTGATCATCCCATCTGTTCCCAGAGACCCTCCTATCCTCCTAACCCTTGGATATGCAAAAATATTGCCAAGTCCCATGCAATATTTTTGAATTATGATTCCTTTTCTTGCCTTTCCGAGGAATAAAATCCAAAGGCATAGTTAGCCAACTCATAAATTCATGAAAATGGGTGGAGTTGATACTTATGCCTCATCCAAGCTCTGGCCAATATATTGGCCATAATTAAAGAAGGAAAATTGTCTTTTCTTTTTTTATGCCAATATTCCAATCCTGCCATTCTCTAAAGGAACTACTATTTTTATATCAGAGAAAATTCCCACATAAATTATGGAGCTTTTCCTTGCTATATATGCACTAGTTCCATCCTAATCTTATGATTCTACAGTTCAAAATTGGGCACATGATCCAATGCAAGTTTCCGCCTTTTCTGAAAATTTGCAAAGGAAGTGGTTTATTCCTAATTCCAATTAGTCTACAATTTGGCAAGGTGATTAACATGGATAAATACCCCATGGGTACCAAAGATGATCTCAATCCCTTCATCTGAGCTCCGTGTGCAACTTTTCAAAGTTTCTGACCAGATTGTAACTTTGTGAAGGAAGTACCTTCATAGAGTTTCCAAATAGGATGAAACTTTTCCATCTTCTCAAGTATCTCAAATCATTATCCTCCACCTAAATTCAGTTCATTTCATTGAACTATGCGAGCACAGGAGCAGTTCTTGTTTTCTCCCCAAATTTTCAGTTTGTGAAGCAAGTATATTTTATCTTGCTCCATTATGGCTGAAAATATTCCCAGGCCTTCTCCTATCCATATGATCGACCTCCACAAGAGTTTGGCTCATTTCATCTAGCCAATATTTTCCTAGAATTTCCCAAGTTTCTAGACAGAAGAGATGCTTATGAAACAAGTACCAATTTGGCAAGTCCATTTGGTATGATCTTTTTTGCAGCAGCTACATATGACCAAATCATCAAGATTTGCCAAGTGGTAGCCTAATCCAACACTCCTAGTGAGTGCTCCTTCCTCATTTAGTTTCTGTACATAATTTAGCAGTTGCAAAGCAACTATGTTAAATCTTTGTCCTAATGACCTCATAACTTCCAGGACCGTAGTCCTTGCTACCCTAAGCCTCCCAGACATCAAGTTTACCCTTTAACCTCTCTGGTTTAATCTCTAGAGTGTGGCCAAGTTTGCAACAGCAAACTTGTGTAGCTTATTTTACTCAGCTCCATTTGTCTTTGCCCGTTTCTCTACCGTAGTGTTACTCTACATTGGAGGGACTACGCTGTAGACATAGTTTGGCATGGAGTAGAATACCAGAGCGCGTGTTGTCGGTGCTGACCACGGGCAATGCAGTCCAAAACGGTGGTCTCGCAACTGTTGGCGACGACAAAACCGTTGTGGCCGGATTTCGTTTGTCCCAGAGTGTCACAAAGCTCAACATCGTCGTCGCCATTCCCCTGGGCCCCTCTCCCCCTCCGTTTGCTTCTCTGACGAGCCATGCCAACGACCGAACAATGCTCTCGTGGCCATCATCTTCTTCCTCGCCCTTGTCCTCTTCCTCCTCTCGTCCGCAAGCGTTGCCCGACTCCATGAGCTCCTGAGCGTCGTCTGGTTCCCCCTCGTCGCCTTCCCGCCCTTCCCTGTGACCCTTGGCCGCGCGTGCTCATCGCCAGAGCGCGGACACGTAGCCGCGCGCGTGCCACCTCACCCCCTCCTTCTTGAGCTCTCCCCCGTGGCTATAAGTAGCGCCCCCGACCTCTCTCGCAGCCCACAACCCCTCCCCAAGCACTCATTCCTCCTCGAAGCCCCTCTCCGACCCCCACCATCGCCATGGCCGCCACCTCGGGACGCGCTCGATTCCGGCGATCCCGAGCCCTCCTCTCCGTTCCCTCACCACCACTGCCTTCCCCAGGGTCCGGCGAGCCTCCCCATGGCCTCAGCCTTTCCTCTTCCTCACCAGAACCCGTATCCACCGGCGGCCGAACCCCTCTCCGCCGTGAGCCTTGCTGATCCCTCCCTAGTGCTCGTCGGCGGCAGCAACCACCACCCCTCGATGCATCTCTTCCTCCTGATCTCCTGGGTAGGTCGCACGCCGCGACTGGTGGCCAGAAGCGCCGACAATCGCCGTCGGGACGGCCTGCTTCCTCGGCCAGGAGCGCGCCCGAGTGGGAGGAAGAAGAAGCTAGGCCAAGCGGGCCCCTCCCCGCGTGACCCCACCTGTCGGCGAGACGAGGAGCGCCACGTCAGTGTAAGTGGAGACGCATACCCGAAGTGCGTTTTTATTTCTCTGAAGACGTATTCTTTGGAGTACGTTTTCTGTTAATTGAAAACATATTGCGTGAAATATGCTTTCTTTTCTCTGGAAGTGTATTTTCTGAACTGCGCTTTCTGTTTTTAGCCCCGCCTGCCAGAGTTGTTATTTTGTGAACATTCACTGCTTTAGTGCCTTTTCTGCCTAAAAAGTGAACGGCCATAACTTTGCAACCATGACTCCGATTGAGGTGATTTCAGCGCTCACTTTCTCTGTTCGTCGAGATCTTTCCTTTGGTACCATTTTCATAATGGTTGCACATTCTGAAAATGGCCACTTTGCCCTTGCCCGTGAACAGCCCCCTTCGGGAGAGAACTATTTCTGGCAAATCTCTCCGCACTTCTTCCCGGAGTATTCCTCGAACCCCAGGCAAGCCAACCTCTTATCATGAGCCCCGAACGTGCATGTTGACTTTGCCTGCACCTCGTGTGTGTGTGTTTAGTTGCAGTAGTTTCTTGTCTGTTCCGTCTGCTGTTATTTCAATCGTGCTATATGTTTTTGTTATCTGCCTTGCATGCTTGTGCTTTCATGAAATAATTTGACATGCTAGCTGGATGTTGTTACTGATAATATCATGCCTCTGTCTAGTTTAATATTAGTAGTATCGATGTTATGACGATTCTGTTGCACTCGTGGAATTACTAGTACTTGGTATTGCCATGTTTCGCATGCTATCACTGTTCACTTGAAAAGTTTGATGTTGTTACTGCATCTGTATGTTGCATGTTAGTTGTTGCATTCATGTTAAAAATATTCGCATGATGATTGATGATGGAGAAGTTAATAATATGACTTAATAACAAACCTCCTCCATCATCACTGGGATGTCATCGTGCCACCAAATCGAGCTTTTTCCAGTGCAGCCACATTTGCCTTGGTATGGGAACGCCCTAACTCGTTTATTGTCATGCCCCTCGCCGGTGCCTCCAACAAGGGAAGGTTATGGGTGCACGCTACCCTGATCAGGTAGGCGGACATGAACCTTGTGAGCCCGAGTTGTTTTGTGCGCTTTGTCCCTGTTTGGGACCGTTTTTGCTTGCCACGATGGTGGCCGTTTGCCTTTGGTAGGCTGGGCCACCCAGGACTAAACCCAAAAAGGGGTGTCGGTCGGAGTGGCCGGGAGAGTGTCATGGCAGTAGATCGGTTTGGTCAGAACGCTGTTGGTCCACCCGAATGGGAGTGCGAGGCCATGGGTTCCGTGGTGTGGGTAAAGTGTGCTTCCTCTACATAGAGTGTGTGTTAAATCTATCGATAGCCGCATCCTCAGTCATGGGCACAAGTTCGCAGTAGGTCACACTATCACGTCTTGGTCGAAATGGAGGATAAACCTGAAATAACAAAGTTGATGATTAAGGTGTAACAAATAATGTGGTGACTTGGACTATGAGATAGTCGTGAGAAGTCACAGTGATGTTTTGATATGATCACGAGACAAGGTCTCGATGAGTGTTGAACCAAGTGTGGTTCCGTTTGTGATTCGCAAATGATCACCGTTTGGTTGCGAGGCAACCCGTTGGGAAGAGAGTCCGAGGGACTCGGTGCACAAGTTTGGTTGCATTGCATGAGTAATATGTTGTATTTGCATTTAGAGAACCATGGTAGAATAGGAGATGGTTGCACAAAGTTAACATGTTATGTCTGCATTG
Source organism: Triticum aestivum (assembly GCF_018294505.1). Classification (NCBI taxonomy): domain Eukaryota; kingdom Viridiplantae; phylum Streptophyta; class Magnoliopsida; order Poales; family Poaceae; genus Triticum; species Triticum aestivum. Next base: position 350,708,012 of record NC_057796.1, on the reverse strand, counting down.
GATGTGACTGGTAGTTTATTTCCAGCATAGTTTCATGATGCCATACCATGTTTTGACTGAAGTTATGCTATGTTTAGATTACGTCATGTTATGATTGAAATGCTATGCTATGCTATGTTTTTTCGTTGCCATGTTAGAAGTAAGTTTGATATGCCATGCTATTGCCATGCTAGTAGATGCCATGATGTTGTTCATGCTTATTTTTGATCCATGTCTCTAGTTAATATCATGCCATGCTTACTTTCTGCTATGAGATAGGTTGTTGCAGACACTTGGTTCTTGCTTTGTCATATGTTCGTTTGGACGCTATGTATTTTGTTGTCTTACAAGTAAATTCAATTTACTGACCTGGCGTGTCATGCCAGTTTTGTAGGTCGTGTCCAAATTGTTCGCTTGTTCCGTCGTACTTGGCCATAATCTTGCCAGTCCCGTGAGTTGTGGAGCCCAGCCAGAGTCGATATGCTATCAAACCAAGACTTCTGCCGCTATGTAAATAGACTTCTGCCGCCATTCAAATAGCCCTAGGGCTATGCCAAATAATTGTATTCATTAATGATGTAATCATATACACATGTGTTTGATGAACATTCTTGTACCTGGAATGCTGTATCATGGACCTGTCGTGTGTCAGGTGTTATCCTGGGCTGACGTGCGAAGGCCCCCTACTCCATGCGGATCGGGGTGCCACAGGAGGTGGTATCTGAGCAGCCAGGCTGGCATAGGTTATCCTAGCATTAGATCGCCGCTACCATTAACTCGTAATCACCCTAAGGGATTTGACCCATCCCTGGCATCCGGCATGGCCATTGTTAATCAACAGGTGGTGCAGTCGGGATTGACACGTCCTTACCCCGCTGTCCCCGCCTAGTTATCTGTGGATCGAATAGCAACCCTATCTTTTGGTTGGCCGCACCGCTTACCCTTCGCCATTAAGGGAAAGGGGCCACACCATGCGGGCATGTCCCGCATAGCTGCTTATAAAATCCCTTTCCGCTAGCCATATCGCTCATTCCTTAGTCTGCCATGTCCGTGCAAAGAAGCCTAGCTAGTAACACCCCAGCCATGACTGGCGCTCTCAAAGCTCCCAAGTTTTACACCCGCACCTTTGCCGTCAACCATACAGGCTTTCCACCTCTTCTTACTGAGATGCTTACCAAAGCCTTTGGCTGTAATGCTAGCCCCAATTACCTGGTGTTCCAATCGGCACCCGTCCCTCACCTTCACCGCTATGATGCAAGAGTGCAGATCTGCCCAGGTCCCGCAGTAGATGGTCAGCCCTTGGTTTTTCAGGGCAGAGCCATGCCCACTACTGATTTGGCCATTCAGGCCGCTGCTGTGGAGGCTATCCTATACCTCCGAACCAATTTCCCGCAAGTGGCAGAGAGCGCGGGAGTTCTGCTTTATCCCCGTCATGACAGAAGCAGGAATTCAGCCTCCTACCACTATTCTGGGAGATGACCCAGCAATTGCTCGCCTGGTGCAATATATCACTGCCTAGGGGATGATGATTGCCAAGATGTTTGCGGAGTTAGAACTATGGACAACGATGCGGTACGAGTTGTCACGTCAGCTTATCGTGAGGCTCGTAAATTTGCATCCCAAGCCGTTCGCCCAATGCCATCCGAACCAGTGCTACCCTCTCAGCATGTGTTGTGGCCTAAGCCAAACATCGTCACCCTCGACAAGGCTCTTTACCGAGTACACCAGCAGCATTTTCTTGGATCAATTTCAGCCACACCCCCAGCAGTCGAACCCCAATCCATAGTAGTGTCGGACAATGAAGATGGTGATTGGCTCAGTCTTCGTCCTCCCGGAGAGCCCCAGCAAGGCTAGTCCTCTGCATGACCTCAGTCACGCAGTCAGGTGTTTCTGCGAGTAGGTTGGTCTGTCGAGTCATCCTCGATATGAGGATAGAACCATGTATCCCGGAGTGAGTAGTTTCATTTAGCGCGTAGCACATTCCAGCTTTTTGTATGCTGGTACTGTTGTAACCCGTATGTTATGTATGTTTTCGTGCTTTTGGTTTTTGTGTTGTTTTTGCTTGTCTCTCTGTCCAGCAGAAATGTTTGACAGGGTTGACACTGTGTTGTTAACAAGATTTTAATCAGTACGGCACATACACTAAAAACAACATTGACTCGTCCCGAGTCTCTAATAAAATGTGCGCTGGTGTAGGTATATGTATACCAGGATTACATATACCCACTAGCATTAAAACAATATAGTATGATTTGTCTGGTGTGTTTTTTCGTTGCATGTTTATTGCCTCTGTCTGATTGTTAGTTTAGACTGCATTGCATCCTGCACGCAGCCCTGGTTCACCCACGAGCACCTTTGCACAGTACTCGGGGAATGCAAAATCATTCCTATCTCTATCTGTGCACACCCCGTGGGCTAGTTTTTTCAAACCCAGAGCCTCCAAGAGGCATTTTCATCTGGCCATTTCTCGTCCCTATTTTTTTGTTAGCTCCAATTTTGTTTCAGGAGAGACGCTGCCAGTTTTATTTCACTCGATCCAGTACATCTACCCCGTTACAGATTTCAACCTCGATTCTACCTCGATGCCTACATTTCGTGGAGCTATCCGTGAAATTTTTCTCCGTGTCCTAGTGTGACTCCTGAGCTAGCAAAGTCACCTCGCCCGCATCCGAACCTCATCACCACCACCGTCACTGCCTTGTGTGGCACAGGAAGATCGCCACCACCGCTCCTCCACAGCACGCGATTAATCCGCCGGCGCGAAGCGACGAAGAATCAAGCGTGGCGGAGTACCACCCCGTGCACCATCTTCTTCCGCATCTCGAGCCACCGCAGCTGGCCGCGCGTTGCCTCGAGCCCGTTCGTACTTGATGATCGTCAGCAGGATGATCGACGAGCCGATTGATACGTCTCCAACGTACCTATAATTTATGAAGTATTCATGTTATTATATTATCCATCTAGGATGTTTTATGGGCTTTACTATGCACTTTATATGATTTTTGGGACTAACCTATTGACCCAGAGCCCAGTGCCAGTTCCTGTTTTTTCCCTTGTTTCACTGTTTCGAAGAAAAGGAATATCAAACGGAGTCGAAACGGAATGAAACCTTCTAGAGAAGTTATTTTTGGAAGGAAAGAAACCCGGGAGACTTGGAGTCCACGTCAAGAAAGCAACGAGGGAGGCACGAGGCAGAGGGCGCGCCCACCCCCCCTGGGCGTGCCCTCCACCCTTGTGGGCCCGTCGTGGCTCCCCTGACGTATTTCTTCCGCCTATATATATCCATATACCCTAAAACCTTCGGGGAATAGAATAGCTCGGGAGTTCCGCCGCCGCAACCTCTGTAGCCACCAAAAACCAATTAGGACCCTGTTCTGGCACCCTGCCGGAGGGGGGAACCCTCACCGGTGGCCATCTTCATCATCCCGGCGCTCTCCATGACGAGGAGGGAGTAGTTCACCCTCATGGCTAAGGGTATGTACCTGTAGCTATGTGTTTGATCTCTCTCGATCGTGTTCTTGAGGTGATTTGATCTTGATGTATTGCGAGCTTTGCTATTATAGTTGGATCTTATGATGTTTCTCCCCCTCTACTCTCTTGTAATAGATTGAGTTTTCCCTTTGAAGTTATCTTATCGGATTGAGTCTTTAATGATTTGAGAACACTTGATGTATGTCTTGCCGTGCGTATCTGTGGTGACAATGGGATATCACGTGATTCACTTGATGTATGTTTTGGTGATCAACTTGCGGGTTCCGCCCATGAACCTATGCATAGGGGTTGGCACACGTTTTCGTCTTGACTCTCTGGTAGAAACTTTGGGGCACTCTTTGAGGTTCTATGTGTTGGTTGAATAGATGAATCTGAGATTGTGTGATGCATATTGTATAATCATACCCGTGGATACTTGAGGTGACATTGGAGTATCTAGGTGACATTAGGGTATTGGTTGATGTGTCTCTTAAGGTGTTATTCTAGTACGAACTCTAGGGCTGTTTGTGACACTTATAGGAATAGCCCAACGGATTGATTGGAAAGAATAACTTTGAGGTGGTTTCGTACCCTACCATAATCTCTTCGTTTGTTCTCCGCTATTAGTGACTTTGGAGTGACTCTTTGTTGCATGTTGAGGGATGATTATATGATCCAATTATGTTATTATTGTTGAGAGAACTTGCACTAGTGAAAGTATGAACCCTAGGCCTTGTTTCCTAGCATTGCAATACCGTTTACGCTCACTTTTATCATTAGTTACCTTGCTGTTTTTATATTTTCAGATTACAAAAACCTATATCTATCATCCATATTGCACTTGTATCACCATCTCTTCGCCGAACTAGTGCACCTATACAATTTACCATTGTATTGGGTGTGTTGGGGACACAAGAGACTCTTTATTATTTGGTTGCAGGGTTGTTTGAGAGAGACCATCTTCATCCTACACCTCCCACGGATTGATAAACCTTAGGTCATCCACTTGAGGGAAATTTGCTACTGTCCTACAAACCTCTGCACTTGGAGGCCCAACAACGTCTGCAAGAAGAGGGTTGCGTAGTAGACATCAAGCTCTTTTCTGGCGCCGTTGCCGGGGAGGTGAGTCTTGAAGGTATATCTTTAGATCTTGCAATCGAATCTTTTAGTTTCTTGTTTTATCACTAGTTTAGTCTATAAAAGAAAACTAAAAAATGGAATTAAGGGTGCCTCATATGCTTCATCTTTTTAATGCCTTTCGTGAAAATGATGGGAAGGAAAATTGTGCTCAAGTACTAGAAGAAGAATTACATAGAATGCTTGGCATACAATATGTGAATGATGAGAATGATTGCAATGTTGTTAGTATGAATTCTTTGAATACCCATGATACTAATGATATGCAAATCCACAAGCTTGGGGATGCTATGTTTGATGAAGATGATATTTTTTGTCCCCCAAGTTTTGATGAGCAAATTTATTATGATAAAAGCATGCCTCCTATTTATGATGATTATTGTGATGACACGTATGCTCTAAAGAATAAAGATAACCATGAAAATTGTCATCATGATTTTAATTTTCAATTGGATTATGCTTCACATGATAGTTATTTTGTTGAGTTTGCTCCCACTACTATTCATGAGAACAAATTTGCTTATGTGGAGAGTAATAAAATTTCTATGCTAGTAGATCATGAAAAGAATGCTTTAGGTGCTGGTTATATTGTTGAATTAATTCATGATGCTACTGAAAATTATTATTAGGGAGGAATATATGCTTGTAGGAATTGCAATAATATCAAGTTTCCTCGCTATGTGCTTAAAATCTTAAAGTTATGCTTGTTTTACCTTCCTATGCAAGTTGATTCTTGTTCCCATAAGTTGTTTGCTCACAAAATCCCTATGCATAGGAAGTGGGTTAGACTTAAATATGCTAGTCATATTCTTCATGATGCTCTCTTTATGTTTCAATTCTTATCTTTTAGGTGAGCATCATTGAAATCATCATGCCTAGCTAGGGGCGTTAAACGATAGCGCTTGTTGGGAGGCAACCCAATTTTATTTTAGTTTCTTGATTTTTGGTTCTGTTTAGGAATAAATAATACATCTATCTTCTGTTTAGATGTGGTCTTGTGTTTTAATTAGTGTTTGTGCCAAGTAGAACCTTTGGGAAGACTTGGGTGAAGTCTTTATGATCATGCTGTAAAAAACAGAAACTTTAGCGCTCAGGAGATTAGATAAAACTTTTTACTGGAGAGTGCTATTTAGTTAATTCTTTTTGAAGATGATTAATAGACAAATCCCTCAGGTCCACCAATTTATTTTAGAATTTTTGGAGTTCCAGAAGTATACGTTTGATACAGATTACTACAGACTGTTCTGTTTTTGACAGATTCTGTTTTTCGTGTGTTGTTTGCTTATTTTGATGACTCTATGGCTAGTAAAATAGTTCATAAACCATAGAGAAGTTGGAATACAGTAGGTTTAACACCAATATAAATAAAGAATGAGTTCATTACAGTACCTGGAAGTGGTGTTTTGTTTTCTTTCGCTAACGGAGCTTACAAGTTTTCTGTTAAGTTTTGCGTTGTGAAGTTTTCAAGTTTTGGGTAAAGATTCGATGGAATACGGAATAAGGAGTGGAAAGAGCTTAAGCTTGGGGATGCCCAAGGCACCCCAAGGTAATATTCAATGATAACCAAGAGCCTAATCTTGGGGATGCCCCGGATGGCATCCCCTCTTTCGTCTTCGTTCATCGGTAACTTTACTTGGAGCTATATTTTTATTCACCACATGATATGTGTTTTGCTTGGAGCATCATTTTATTTTCTTTAGCTTTGCTTGCTGTTTGAATAAAATATCAAGATCTGAAATTCTTAAAATGGGAGAGTCTTCACATAGTTGCATAATTATTCGACTACTCATTGATCTTCATTTATATCTTTTTGGAGTAGTTTGTCATTTACTCGTGTGCTTCACTTATATCCTATGAGTAAATGGTTGAATGATTTGAACGTCATAAACCTGAAATTATATATGTTTCATATGCCTTTCCCATGGGGAGTAATGCCTTCACACATAAGAAGTAGAGGTGGTAAATTTATTGAAGGTTAGCAAGCATTGTATTGGTCACTTGAATAATTCATGAAAGAATATTGAAGGAAGAGAGATTTCACATATGAATATACTATCTTGGACATCTTCTATGATTGTGAGCCCCATTAATTATTTTCAAGCCTGAGCAAATTAGTTGAAGTTGGACAAGGAAGACAACATAATGAGTTATGCTTGGGTATATTTGTATAAGTTATATTGTTTTGGATCCTCTAACATGTGGTGCTTGCTATTTAGAATCCTTTGCTAGCCAAAATTTCTGTACTAGGCGGGAATACTGCTTGTGCATCCAAAATCCTTAAACCAAGTTTCTTCCATGAGTGTCCACCATATCTACCTATATGCGGTATTTACCTGCCGTTCCAAGTAAATTTGCATGTGCCAACCTCTAAACCTTCAAATAATAATCTGTTTTGTATGCCCGAATCGCTCATGTGGCGACTACGGGTTAGCAGTATCTTCCATGCTAGGTGGGTTATTCTCACGATGAGTGGACTCCGCTCATCATTCACGAGAAAATGGCCGGTAACTGGGATGCCCAGTCCCATGATCAAAAGATCGAAATCAAAACAAAAATAATTGCAAACAAAACTCCCCCAGGTTTGATGTTAGTTGGAGGCACCCGTTGTTTCGAGCAAGCCATGGATTGATGATTGTTGGTGGAGGGGAAGTAAAATGTTTACCTTTATCTTTGGGAACCGCCTATAATGTATGTAGTATGGAAGATATTGGGAACTCTTGGTCGTTATGTTGACAATGAAAGCATACATCTCAAAATTATTTTCATCTCTATTTTTTCTTCGAGCTCTGGCACCTCTGCAAATCCCTGCTTCCCTCTGCAAAGGGCCTATCTTTTACTTTTATGCAAGAGTCAGCAGTATTCCTTCTCATTCCAACCTACTCTTTAGTTGGCAAGCATCATGTGATGGAAAGATCTAAGCATATATGGCCATTCAAATATATTTGATCATGAATTTTTATTGTTGACATTACCCTTGAGGTAAAAGGTTGGGAGGCGAAACATTAATCCCCTATCTTTCTTTGTGTTCGATGAATACTATTTGTTCTAAAAATATGCTTTGAGTGGTAGCAATCATGGAAGACTAAATGATAGTTGAGTATGTGAAGTTTGCTGAATCAACGCTCTGACATAGACTCTTCCTGAAAATAAGATGAATTGTAATTGTTTGATGACTAATAACACGGTTTGTTAGTTTTCAAGAAAGTTTATGTTCTATACTTTAACTTGTGAATAGTTTGTTACTTGATCATGCAAAGTTCTATGAGTTGAACTACTGTTATGACATATAATGATGCTAGAAAAGGTGATTGAAATTATCATTGATCAAACTTATGCACCTGCTAGCATTCACACTTCATAAATTCTTTCTTTTATCATTTACCTACTCGAGGACGAGCAGGAATTAAGCTTGGGGATGCTGATACGTCTCCAACGTATCTATAATTTATGAAGTATTCATGCTATTATATTATCCATCTTGGATGTTTTATGGGCTTTACTATGCACTTTTATATGATTTTTGGGACTAACCTAATGACCCAGTGCCAGTTCTTGTTTTTTCCCTTGTTTCAGTGTTCCGAAGAAAAGGAATATCAAACGGAGTCGAAACAGAATGAAACCTTCTGGAGAAGTTATTTTTGGAAGGAAAGCAACCCGGGAGACTTGGAGCCCATGTCAAGAAAGCAACAAGGGAGGCACGAGGCAGGGGGCGCGCCCACCCCCCTGGGCGCGCCCTCCACCCTCTTGGGCCCCTCGTGGCTCCCCTGACGTATTTCTTCCGCCTATATATATCCATGCATATACCCTAAAACATTCAGGGAACAGAATAGATCGGGAGTTCCGCCGCCGCAAGCCTCTGTAGCCACCAAAAACCAAGCGGGGCCCTGTTTCGGCACCCTGCCGGAGGGGGGAACCCTCACCGGTGGCCATCCTCATCATCCCGGCGCTCTCCATGACGATGAGGGAGTAGTTCACCCTCGGGGCTGAGGGTATGTACCAGTAGCTATGTGTTTGATCTCTCTCTCTCTCTTGTGTTCTTGAGGTGATTCGATCTTGATGTATCGCGAGCTTTGCTATTATAATTGGATCTTATGATGTTTCTCCCCCTCTACTCTCTTGTAATGGATTGAGTTTTCCCTTTGAAGTTATCTTATCGGATTGAGTCTTTAATGATTTGAGAACACTTGATGTATGTCTTGTCGTGCGTATCTGTGGCGACAATGGGATATCACATGATTCATTTGATGTATGTTTTGGTGATCAACTTGCGGGTAATGCCCGTGAACCTATGCATAGGGGTTGGCACACGTTTTCGTCTTGACTCTCCGGTAGAAACTTTGGGGCAGTCTTTGAGGTTCTATGTGTTGGTTGAATAGATGAATCTGAGATTGTGTGATGCATATCGTATAATCATACCCACGGATACTTGAGGTGAGATTGGAGTATCTAGGTGACATTAGGGTTTTGGTTGATGTGTGTCTTAAGGTGTTATTCTAGTACAAACTCTAGGGTTGTTTGTGACACTTATAGGAATAGCCCAACGGATTGATTGGAAAGAATAACTTTGAGGTGGTTTCGTACCCTACCATAATCTCTTCGTTTGTTCTCTGCTATTAGTGACTTTGGAGTGACTCTTTGTTGCATGTTGAGGGATAGTTATATGATCCAATTATGTTATTATTGTTGAGAGAACTTGCACTAGTGTAAGTATGAACCCTAGACCTTGTTTCCTAGCATTGCAATACCATTTATGCTCACTTTTATCATTAGTTACCTTGCTGTTTTTGTATTTTCAGATTACAAAAACCTATATCTATCATCCATATTGCACCTGTATCACCATCTCTTCGCCGAACTAGTGCACCTATACAATTTACCATTGTATTGGGTGTGTTGGGGACACAAGAGACTCTTTGTTATTTGGTTGCAGGGTTGCTTGAGAGAGACCATCTTCATCCTACACCTCCCACGGATTGATAAACCTTAGGTCATCCACTTGAGGGAAATTTGCTACTGTCCTACAAACCTCTGCACTTGGAGGCCCAACAACGTCTGCAAGAAGAAGGTTGCGTAGTAGACATCACCGATCAGCGTGCCTAGTAGAGCAGCCAGGAACCACCGTAGCGCCAGCAGGAACATAGCCTCACCGAAGGAGCTCGGCTCGATCTCGTCCAAACCAAAGAGGTAGTAGAGCGGCATTGTGTTTGTGTGTTGGAGGAAAGCAGCGCTGCCGTTTTTATAGCCCTACTCCGGTGTACGGTGAGCGAGGTCCAGGAAAACCGCTCGTCGCTCGATCACCGGCGTCCAGAAGGCGAATCCGCGAGCAGTGCCGACAAGGTGCTGGCCCGCCACGTGAGCACTCGCTGCATCGGCGTCGTGCACGCCGCACACTACGGCACTAGGGTCCTCATCGCCCTAGGAGCTAGATGCACGCTGCGCCAAGCCGCACGTGGAGCAGCAGCGTAGGAGAAGTAGCAAGCCGGAGGTAGAAGAACAAGGCTGTCAGTGGGCCCTGGACCCACGTGTCAGCAGGTGAAACCACTATTCATTAGGGTGCATCTAGCAATTTTTGAAGAGTTTGATCTCGAATACCCCTAGCCGTGGATATAACTGTGTTTGCCCCTATCCCTCTCTGGGTGTACCAATTATCGGTGCCCCCAACTCGTTGAAATCTGACTGCAGGGTTAAAAAAATTAACCCCAAGGTTTTTCCCCGAAGTGGTTATCCTTTCATTTGTGCTGTAACCCTAGGAATCTCGAGGACGAGATTCTTTTTAAGGGGGGAAGAGTTGTAACAACCCCAAAATTGGGTTATCAATTTTTGTGTTGTTATTCCTTCCTGGCAATCATTTTCAAAATCTTTCTCTTGAGTTTGCTGGATGACTCTGAGAATTCTTGTCATTTTCAACCATTCAAAACCTTGCTCATGTCTTTGTTAGTGGGCAAGACCTCATTTGCATCATCTCAAACACTCTTAAACCCTAATTCCAAATTTTTGGAATTTGAATGTGGCCTTTGTGCTTACAAAGGAGCCATCATTTTCCTTGATCTGTTGATCATCCCATATGTTCCCAGAGACCCTCCTATCCTCCTAACCCTTGGATATGCAAAAATATTGCCAAGTCCCATGCAATATTTTTGAATTATGATTCCTTTTCTTGCCTTTCCGAGGAATAAAATCCAAAGGCATAGTTAGCCAACTCATAAATTCATGAAAATGGGTGGAGTTGATACTTATGCCTAATCGAAGCTCTAGCCAATATATTGGCCATAATTAAAGAAGGAAAATTGCCTTTTCTTATTTTATGCCAATATTCCAATCCTGCCATTCTCTAAAGGAACTACTATTTTTATAGCAGAGAAAATTCCCACATAAATTGTGGAGCTTCTCCTTGCTATATATTCACTATTTCCATCCTAATCTTATGATTCTACAGTTCAAAATTGGGCACATGATCCAATGCAAGTTTCTGCCTTCTTTGAAATTTTGCAAAGGAAGTGCTTTATTCCTAATTACAATTGAGCTGCAATTTGGCAGGGTGATTAACATGGATAAATACGCCATGGATACCAAAGATGAGATCAATCCCTTCATCTTAGCTCCCTGTGCAATTTTTCAAAGTTTCTGACCAGATTGTAACTTTGTGAAGGAAGTACCTTCATAGAGTTTCCAAATGGGATAAAACTTTTCCATCATCTCAATTATCTCAAATCATTAGCCTCCACCTAAATTCAGTTCATTTCATTGAACTATGCGAGCACAGGAGCAATTCTTGTTTTCTCCCCAAATTTTCAGTTTGTGAAGCAAGTATATTTTATCTTGCTCCATTATGGCTGAAAATATTCCCAGGCCTTCTCCTATCCATATGATCCACCTCCACAAGAGTTTGGCTCATTTCATCTAGCCAATATTTTCCTAGAATTTTCCCAAGTTTCTGGACAGAAGAGATGCTTGTGAAACAAGTACCAATTTGGCAAGTCCATTTGGTATGACCTTTTTTGCAGCATCTACATATGACCAAATCATCAAGATTTGCCAAGTGGTAGCCTAATACAACACTCCTAGTGAGTGCTCCTTCCTCATTTAGTTTCTGGACATAATTTAGCAGTTGCAAAGCAACTATGTTAAATCTTTTTCCTAATGACCTCATAACTCCGAGGACCGTAGTCCTTGCTACCCTAAGCCTCCCAGACATCAATTTTACCCTTTAACCTCTCCGGTTTAATCTCTAGAGTGTGGCCATGTTCGCAACAGCAAACTTGTGCAGCTTAGTTTACTCAGCTCCATTTGTCTTTGCCCGTTTCTCTACCGTAGTGTTACTCTACCTTGGAGGGACTACGCTGTAGACATAGTTTGGCATGGAGTAGAATGCCAGAGCGCGCGTTGTCGGTGGTGACGACCGGCAATGCGGGCCAAAACGGTGGTCTCGCTACTGTTGGCGACGGCGGAGCCGTTCTGGACGGATTTGGTATGTCCCAGAGTATCACACAGCTCAGCATCGTCGTCGCCATTCCCCTGGACCCCTCTCCCCCTCTGTTTGCTTCTAAGACGAGTCGTGCCAACGACCGAACAGTGCTCCCGTGGCCATCGTCTTCTTCCTCGCCCCTGTCCTCTTCCTCCTCTCGTCCGCGAGCGTTACCCGACTCCGTGAGCTCCCGCGCGTCCTCTGGTTCCCCCTCGTCGCCTTCATGCCCTTCCTCGTGACCCTTGGCCGCGTGTGCTCGTCGCCGGAGCACGGACACGTAGCCGCGCGCGTGCCACCTCGCCCCCTCCTTCTCGATCTCTCCCCGCGGGTATAAGTAGCGCCCCCGACCTCTCTCGCAGCCCACAACCCCTCCCCGAGCACTTATTCCTCCTCGAAGCCCCTCTCTGACCCCCACCATCGCCATGGCCGCCGCCTCGGGACCCGCTCGTTTCCGGCTATCCCGAGCCCTCCTCTCCGTTCCCTCACCACCACTTCCTTCCCCAGGGTCCGGCGAGCCTCCCCATGGCCTCGGCCTTTCCTCTTCCTCACCAGAACCCGTATCCACCAGCGGCCGAACCCCACTCCGCCGCGAGCCTTGCTGATCCCTCTCTAGTGCTCGTCGGCGGCAGCAAGCACCACCCCTCTATGCGTCTCTTCCTCCTGATCTCCTGGGTAGGTCGCATGCCGCGACTGGTGGCCAGAAGCACCGGCAATCGCCGTCTTCCTCAGCCAGGAGCACGCCCGAGCGGGAGGAAGAAGAAGGCCAGGCCAGGAGGGCCCCTCCCCGCGTGACCCCACCTGTCGGCGAGACGAGGAGCGCCACATCAGCATAAGTGGAGACGCATACACGAAGTGTGTTTTCATTTCTCTGAAGACGTATTCTTTTGGAGTACGTTTTCTGTTAACTGAAAACGTATTGCGTGAAATACACTTTCTTTTCTCTAGAAGCGTATTTTCTGAACTGCGCTTTCTATTTTCAGCTCCGCCCGCCGGAGTTGTTATTTTGTGAACGTTCTCTGCTTTAGTGCCTTTTCTGCCTAAAAAGTGAACGGCCATAACGTTGCAACCGTGACTCCGATTGAGGTGATTCCAGCGCTCACTTTCTCTATTCGTCGAGATCTTTCCGTTGGTACCATTTTCATAATGGTCGCACATTCTGAAAATGGCCACTTTTCCCTAGCCCGTAAACAGCCCCCTTCGAGAGAGAACTCTTTCCGGCAAATCTTTCCACGATCATTCCACAGTTCTTCCCGAAGTATTCCTCGAACCCCAGGCAAGCCAAGCTCTTATCATGAGCTCCGAACTTGCATGTTGACTTTGCTTGCACCTCGTGTGTGTGTTTGGTTGCAGTAGTTTCTTGTCTGTTCCGTCTGCTGTTATTTCAGTCACGCTATATGTTTTTGTTATCTGCCTTGCATGCTTGTGCTTTCATGAAATAATTTGACATGCTAGTTGGATGTTGTTACTGATAATATCATGCCTCTGTCTAGTTTAATGTTAGTAGTATCGATGTTATGACGATTCGGTTGCACTAGTGTGTCGGTGGGAAACGACACCTTTGGGATCACAAGAATCCCTACTATGGTTGCTGGGGCGCAGGGTTGTGAGAAAAGCAGGATTAGTAGTCAACACAAGGATCGTTTACCCAGGTTCGGGCCGCGAGGATGTGTAATACCCTAGTCCTGCTTTGGTGGCTGTATTTCAGAGAGTTCTTGAGCTCTCGGACTAGCTATGGTGGCTGCGTGGTCCAAAAGAGCTGAATCCCTCTCCAGTACGCCATGGGCCTCCTTTTATAGTCAAAAGGGGCTGCCACAGTGGCACACAGGAGGCGGAAAGGCATACAGTACTGCGAGCTTATCGCCCGTATTACAGGACAAGACGCATTTAATGCGCCGCTGAGGTGTCTCCTAGCTTTATCGGGGACGGGAGCGAGGCCCGTCCCGTCCGTCGCCGCTCCTCCTCGCTTCGACACGCGCCCTGGCAAGCGATGCGCGCGACGCCATGTAGGCAGGCAGGCAGCTGAGGTGGCATGGTGGTAGGGTCTTCACGAAGATCTGCATGCCGCCACGCAGGCGCTTGCCGATCTAGCCTGGAAGCAGCATGTTGCCACGCAGGTGCCAGCCCAGCTGGTTGGGCTGGCGGCTGCATGCGAGCGGCGGCGGAGACTTGGCTGGTGCGGGTCTGGCAGTGGCCTTGCTGGCGTCCTCGGCAAGGGCCTCGCCGGGGGGCCCGGCAAGGGTCTTGCCGTGGCGCGCTGTCGTCCCCGGCAATGATCTTGCCGGGGGTCTTGTGGGTTTCCTCGGCAAGGATCTCGCCGAGGGTCGCCATCTTCTAGTCCTCATCTGATCTCATGTACTTATGATCTTGACGAAGATCTGCATGTCACTTACAGAGGTGCCTCCTGATCCTGGGTTCCAACACAGCTGTTGGTGATACTTGGAACCCCTGGGCTCAAGGGTGGCTCGCTCTGTGGGTGCTGGGCAAGTTGCCCCGGCAAGGCTCTTGCCGGGGCCGCGACGACCGCAGAGTCCACCTCGCCCCTTTGCTCTCAGTGCTCCTGGTCCTGGCGTTGTCGTGGTTGTCTTGGGCTTCGGCTTCTCTCCGGCTCCCCTCCTCTACCCTGCTTAGTGTGGCTGTGGCGCGTGGCTTCGACTGCCCGCGCACAAGTAAAGGGTTACAAAGGTGTGCCCCTACTTTTGTACACCAACATCATGGAATTACTAGTACTTGGTATTGCCATGTTTCACATGCTATCGTTGTTCACTTGAAATGTTTGATGTTGTTACTGCATCTGTATGTTGCATGTTAGTTGTTGCATTCATGTTAAAATATTCGCATGATGATTGATGATGGAGAAGTTAATAATATGACTTAATAACAAACCTCCTCCGTCATTACTGCGATGTCATAGTGCCACCAAATCGAGCTTTTTCTAGTGCAGCCACATTTTCCTTGGTATGGGAAGGCCCTAACTGGTTTATTGTCATGCCCCTCGCCGGTGTCTCCAACAAGGGAAGGTTATGGGCGCGCGCTACCCTGATCAGGTAGGCGGACATGAACCTTGTGAGCCCGTGTTGTTTTGCGCGCTTTGTCCCTGTTTGGGACCGTTTTTGTTTGCCACGACGGTGGTCGTTTGCCTTTGGAAGGTAGGGCCACCCAGGACTGTACCCAAAAAGGGGTGTTGGTCAGAGTGGCCGGGAGAGTGTCATGGCAGTAGATCGGTTTTGTAGGAACGCCGTTGGTCCACCCGAATGGGAGTGCGAGGCCATGGGTTCCGTGGTGTGGGTAAAGTGCGCTACCTCTGCAGAGAGAGTGTGTTAAATCTATCGATAGCCACATCCTCGGTCATGGGCACAAGTTCGTAGTAGGTCACACTATCATGTCTTGGTCGAAATGGAGGATAAACCTGAAATAACTAAGTTGATGATTAATGTGTAAGAAATAATGTGGTGACTTGGACTATGAGATAGTCATGAGAAGTCACGGTGATGTTTTGATATGATCACGAGACGAGGTCTCGATGAGTGTTGAACCAAGTGTGGTTCCGTTTGTGATCCGCAAATGATCACCGTTTGGTTGCGAGGCAACCCGTTGGGAAGAGAGTCTGAGGGATTCGGTGCACAAGTTTGGTTGCATTGCATGAGTAATATGTTGTATTTGCATTTAAAGAACCATGGTAGAACAGGAGATGGTTGCAAAAAGTTAACATGTTATGTCTACATTGGATGTGACTGGTAGTTTATTTTCAGCATAGTTTCATGATGCCATACCATGTTTTGACTGAACTTATGCCATGTTTAGATTATGTCATGTTATGATTGAAATGCTATGATATGCTATGTTTTGCCTTTGCCATGTTAGAAGTAAGTTTGATATGCCATGCTATTGTCATGCTAGTAGATGCCATGATGTTGTTCATGCTTATTTTTGATCCATGTCTCTAGTTAATATCATGCCATGCTTAGTTTCTGCTATGAGATAGGTTGTTGCAGACGCTTGGTTCTTGCTTTGTCATATGTTCGTTTGGACACTATGTACTTGGTTGTCTTCCAAGCACATTCAATGTACTGACCTGGCGTGTCATGCCAGTTTTGTAGGTCGTGCCCAAATTGTTCGCTTGTTCCATCGTGCTAGGCCGTAATCTTGCCAGTCATGTGAGTTGTGAAGCCCAGCCAGAGTCGATATGCTGTCAAACCAAGACTTCCGCCGCCATTTAAATAGCCATAGGGCTATGCCAGATAATTGTATTCATCAATGATGTAATCATATACACATGTGTTTGATGAATATTCTTGTACCTGGAATGCTGTATCATGGACCTGTCGTGCGTCAGGTGTTATCCTGGGCTGACGTGCGAAGGCACCCTGCTCCATGCGGATCGGGGTGCCACAAAGAAGTCATCTACTCTCTGTGGCGCTGACGTGGCTCTGTCTCTGGTCCATGTCCATTGCAAGGAGGTCAAAGAGGAGAAGCTGGCGGCTCTCAAGGTTGCCAACACCAAGAAGCTTCACTTCCAATCCTTCATGGAGACCTTCATCGACGTCATGACTCGTATTGTAGACGGCATCGTGCTTGATAGTTTCGTCGAGCCAGCAAGCCCTACTCCTGCCGAGTGAAAACTTGATTCTATTTGCCTTGGAATGCCGAGTGATCCTGTAATCGTTAAAACTCTTTCGGGCCTGACACCTGAGTACTTCTGCCGATGGCTTTTGAACCTTCATGGATTTATCCGCATTTGGTTGCTTTACTTGGATGCAGTTGCTTTGTTCGTATTGCCTTGGGTGAATCTAGGATCGCTGCTGAGTCTCCGAGTGGGTGAACTGCTCTCCACTAGGATAGACATTGTACTTGTGGCACAGCTCAGAGCGTAACCATACGTTGTACTTGTGGCGTAGCTCAGAGTGCAACCATACGTTGTCCTTGTGGCACAGCTCAGAGCATAACCATACCTTGTACTTGTGGCGCAGCTCAGAGTGCAACCATACGTTGTACTTGTGGCGCAACTCAGAGTACGCGGCCAAGCCTCCGAGTGAGAGGGTTGCTCTTCACTCAGAGTAAGTTTTTGTAACTTAGGCGAGTACAGGGTCACAGCTAAGCCCCCGAGAGAGGGTTGCTCTTCACTCGTAGTATATTTTGTAACTTAGGCGAGTACGGGATCATAGCTAAGCCCCCAAGTGAGAGGATTGCTCTTCACTCGGAGTATCTTTTGTAACTTAGGCCAGTATGGGATCGCAGCTAAGCCCCCGAGTGAGAAGATTGCTCTTCACTCGGAGTGCGTTTTGTAACTTAGGCGAGTATAGGATCGCAGCTAAGCCCCCGAGTGAGAGGATTGCTCTTCACTCG
>NC_057796.1:350680880-350690115 GCF_018294505.1 Triticum aestivum | reverse complement strand
GAGTACGGGATCGCAGCTAAGCCCCCGAGTGAGTATATTGCTCTTCACTCGAAGTATGTTTTGAAACTTAGGCGAATCGGGTTCGCGACTAAGCCCCCGAGTGAGAGGGTTTCTCTTCACTCGGAGTGTGTTTTGTAACTTAGGCGAGTATGGGATCGCAGCTAAGCCCCAGTGTGAGAGGATTGCTCTTCACTCGAAGTATGTTTTGGAACTTAGGCGAATCGGGTTCGCGGCTAAGCCCCCGAGTGAGAGGGTTGCTCTTCCCTTCGAGTGTTTTTGAAACTTAGGCGAATCGGGTTCACGGCTAAGCTACCCACCGGGGGATTTGAACACACATGCTTATGTGAAAACAATCATTAAGATACTGCAAAAACCATGTCTTTGATAAGCAAACTGAAGGATTCTTATTACAACTCGTCGATCCGAGTGTTTAGGTATAAAAACGGCGGAGCAGATCTACATTCCACGAGCGTGGCTCATCTTCTTTGTTGGCTATGTTGTAAAGGTGATACGCTCCATTGTGGAGCACCTTGGTGATGATGAAGGTCCCTTCCCAGGCCAGAGCGAGCTTGTGAGGTCGTTTCTAGTGCACTCATAGCACAAGATCTCCTTCCTGAAATGCTCGGCCTCTGACATTTTGGGCATCTAATCGACGCAAGTCTTGTTGATAGATGGGCGACCGGATCAGAGCCATCTCTCGTTCTTCCTCTAGGAGATCAACTGCGTCTTGGCGTGCCTGTTCTGCTTTAGCTTCTGAGAAGAGTTCCACTCGGGGGGCATTGTGTAGCAAATCACTCAGAAGCACAGCTTCAGCACCATATACCATGAAGAAAGGGGTTCGATCAGTCGACCGATTGGGAGTCGTCCTCAATCCCCATAGGACAGATGGAAACTCAGTCACCCAAGCCCTATCTACGTGCTTGAGGTCGCGCATCAACCAAGGTTTCAGCCCTTGAAGGATCATGCCATTCTCTCTTTCTGCCTGCCCATTCGACCATGGATGCGCAACGGATGTGTAGTCGACTCGAGTGCCTTGGGAAGCGCAGAATGCTCTGAACTCATCAGAATCAAAGTTGGAGCCATTATCTCTGATAATACTGTGAGGGACTCCATAACGGAATATCAACTCTCTGATGAAACTAATGGCAGTGCTTGAATCAAGATTCTTGATAGGCTTGGCTTCAATCCATTTGGTGAACCTGTCGACTGCTACGAGTAAATAAGTGAAACCACTTCTGTCGGTCCTGAAAGGTCGAACCATGTCCAATCCCCAAACTGCAACAGGCTAGACGAGTGGAATAGTCTTCAAGGCAGATGCAGGCTTGTGAGACATGTTTGAGTAAAACTGGCAGCCTTCACACTTGTCGACTATATCTTTAGCCATCTCATTTGCACGCGGCCAGTAAAATCCTACTCGGTATGCTTTGGCCACGATGGTCTGAGAGGACGCATTGTGACCACAGGTCCCCGAGTGGATCTCATTTAGGATCAGTCGACCTTCTTCTGGAGAGATGCAACGCTGAGCAACACCGGTAACACTTTCACTGTAAAGCTGCCCACTTATCATCGTGAAGGCTTTGGATCTGCGGACGATCTGGCGAGCTTCATCTTCATCCTCTGGGAGCTCCTGCCTGAGCAGGTAGGCAATATATGGCACCGTCCAGTCGGGGGTGACCACTAAAATCTCCATGATCATGTCGACCACCGCTGGTACTTCAACTTCACTCGGATTGTTTGCACTTATCGGTTGCGGGGGCTCCCCTGTAAAGGGATCTTCTTGAACTGACGGGGTGTGGAGATGCTCCAAGAACACGTTACTGGGGATAGGTTTCCGAGTGGAACCTATCTTTGCCAAATCATCGGCTGCTTGATTCTTGGTTCGGGGTATGTGGTGGAGTTCTAACCCCTGAAACTTCTTTTCTAGTTTCCTTACTGCATTGCAATAACCAGTCATAGTTGGGCTCCTGATATCCCACTCCTTCATCACTTGATTGACCACCAAGTCTGAGTCGCCGTAGACCATCAGGCGACGGACGCCGAGTGAGATGGCCATACGCAACCCATACAAAAGTGCCTCATACTCAGCTTCATTGTTTGAAGAATCGAAGTGAATCTGGAGGACATAACTGAGCTTGTCACCTCTTGGGGATACTAGGACCACTCCAGCACCAGAACCATTCAACATCTTGGACCCATCAAAGAACATAGTCCAATGTTCCGAGTGAATCTGAGTCGGTTGCTGCTGTTCAATCCACTCGGCGAGGAAATATCCTATTGCTTGAGACTTGATTGCTTTCTTTGCCTCGAACTTGATATCCAAAGGAAGGAGTTCAATCTCCCACTTGGCCACTCGACCGGTTGCGTCCCGATTGTTCAGAATTTCTGATAATGGAGCATCGCTAACAACTGAAACCGAGTGGTCTGCGAAGTAATGTGCAACTTTCTTCGTGGTCAAATAAATCTCATAGACAAGCTTCTGGTAATGTGGATACCTTTGGTTGGATGGAGTCAAGACTTTAGAAATATAGTACACTAGGCGTTGAACTTTGTAGGCTTTGCCTTCTTCTTCCCGCTCCACTGTGTGCACTGTGCTGACAACCTGTCCAGTGGTTGTGATATACAGTAGTAGAGGCTCCTTGCTGATTGGGGCAGCAAGCATCGGCTGGGTCGAAAGCAGGGCTTTGAGCTCTAAAAATGCTGCTTTGACTTCAGGAGTCCACTCGAACTTCTCAGACTTCTTCATCAGTAGGTAAAGAGGCAATGCCTTTTCACCGAGACAAGAGATGAATCGGCTCAATGCAGCCAAACAACTAGTAAGCTTCTGAATGTCATGTACACGCATGGGGTGTTTCATTCGGAGAATTGCTCCAACCTTTTCTAGGTTCGTGTTGATCCCTCGTTCAGAAAAGGAGGAAACCGAGTAACTTTTCGCCCGAGACTCCGAATGTACACTTTGACGGATTGATTTTGATATCATATCTTCTTGAGTTTGCAAAGGTTTCAGCGAGGTCAGTCAATAGGTCGGAACCTTTGCATGACTTGACCACGATATCATCCATGCACGCTTCCACATTCCGACTGATTTGAGTGAGCAAGCACTTCTATATCATGCGCATGAACGTGGTGCCAACATTCTTGAGGCCAAAGGGCATGGTAACATAGCAAAAACACCCGAATGAGGTGATGAAGGTTGTTTTTATTTCGTGGGGCCCATACAGTCGGATCTGATGGTACCCGGAATACGCATCCAAAAAGGACAAACACTCACATCCCGCAGTTGAGTCGACAATCTGGTCGATCCGGGGGAGAGGGAATTGATGTTTCAGACAGGCCCGATTGATGTGCTTGAAATCAATACACATACGAAGTGAATCATCTTTCTTGGGGACCATGACAACATTGGCGAGCTACTCAGAGTGGTATATCTCGCGGATGAACTCGGCTGCCAGAAGCCGAGCCACCTCCTCGCCAATTGCCTTCCTTTTCTCCACGACGGACCGACGGAGATGCTCTTTGACGGGTTTTGCTTTTGGGTCGACTCGCAAACGGTGCTCGGCCAGTCCCCTGGGTACACCTGGCATGTCAGCTGGTTTCCATGCGAAGATGTCCCAGTTCTCACGGAGGAACTCGATGAGCGCTTCTTCCTATTTGCTGCCAAGTGTTGTTGAGATGTGGGTCGGAGCAGCATTGGGATCAGTCGGGTGAATATGAACAGGCTTTGTCTCTCCGGCTGACTGAAACGCAGACTCTGAAGCAGGCTTCTTAGCTCGCAACAGTCACTTGGATCTACATTCTTCTAATATTCTTCCCACTTGACTATTGCCATCTGCTCATCAGCAATCTTTGAGCCCTTCTGGAGGCACTTTTCTGCTCTTTGCCGATTCCCTGTGACCGTGATCACGCCTCTGGGATCAGGCATCTTCAACTTGAGATAAATGTAACATGGCCAAGCCATAAAACAAGCATATGCAGGCCTGCCCTGAATAGCTTGGTAGGCACTATGAAATCCACCACCTCAAACGTTAACTTTTCCTTGCGGTAATTCTTTGAATCACCGAAAACCACATCTAGAGTGATCTGACCGAGTGAATCCGCTTTCTTTCTTGGGATGACTCCGTGGAATCGCATGTTGCTCTCGCTGAGCTTGGACATCGGGATGCCCATTCCTCGGAGGGTCTCAGCATACAGAATGCTCAAGCCACTGCCACCATCCATCAGAACCTTGGTCAGTCGTGTGCCCCCAATGACTGGGTCGACCACCAACGCTTGCCACCCAGGGGTAGCAACATGCACTGGTTGATCGGACTGGTCAAATGTAATGGGAGTCTTTGACCACTTTAAATACATCGTAGTTGCTGGAGCAACCATGTTCACTTCTCGGTTGATAAATTTCAGTCGACTTTTGCTCTCGATGTCAGCAAAAATCACTAATGTGGCATTCACATTGGGGTAACCATCATCTTCCTCTTTGTCCTCTTCCTTATCAGATTCCTTCTCTTTCTCACTGGGCTGACCCTCTCAGAAACTCTGAATCAGGAGTCGGCACTATTGAGTGGTATGCTTGGGGAGGATCAAGTTACCCTCTTCATCTTTTTTGGTGTGTATGTGACACGGTAAATCAAGAACATCGTTTCCCGCTTGATCTTTCACTTTTTTGGGGATCCATGGCCCTTAAGGCTTTCCCTTGAACTTTACTTGATTCAAAACTGCGGCTTTAGCAGGACCTGCAGCTTCAGCTTTGCGCTTTAGCTTCCGACTGGAATTTCCTCCTCCGGTGTCTTGGGCGACTGGTTTATTCTTGCCACTATGGAGTCGGTATTCTTCTTCGCTGTTGGCATACCGAGTGGCTATTTCCATCATTCGAGCCAGGGACATGTCTCCTGACCGACCAAATTTCAGGTTGAGTTCTCTGTATCGAACGCCCTCTATAAAGGCGCAAACTGCTTGGTGCTCTGACACATCTTCCACAGTGTGATGGAGAGTAGTCCATCTCTGGATGAAGTCTCTCAAAGTCTCATTTTGTTTCTGTACACAGTGCTGCAATTCAGTTAGCCCAGCTAATCGCTTGCAGGTGCCCTCGAATGTTTTGGTAAACACTCGGGCTAACTCTTCCCAACTGAAAATACTCCAAGGAGCCAACTGATTCAACCAAGCTCTGGCAAAACCCTCAAGCATCAGAGGGAGATGCTTCATGGCCACCTCATCGTTGCCACCACCAATGTGCACTGCCACCCGGTAATCTTCTAGCCAAGTGTCGGGCTTTGACTCCCCAGTGAATTTACTTACACCCGTCGCCAACCTGAAGTTGTGAGGGATCTCAGCGGCTCGGATGGCCCTACCAAAACACTCGGGGCCGGAAACGTGCACTCTGCTTCGATTGGGTCGGTCTCTATCCAGTCCTTCTCTGTATGCTCGGTTCCTGTCGACCAAACCTTGCACGAGGAGTGATCTTGCGTCGAACCTAGGCTCCCTCGGGTCGACTGGAGCTCTTCGCTCATCACCATACGGGCGCCTGTCGACATACCGCCAGGGCGTGTACGACCCGCCCCTCGGAGGGGGCGAGGGCACTCGACGGTGGTTGTCATGGGTATAATGATGATCATACTCTCCGTGGCCTCTACCCAGGTGTTGATCTCGATGGTGATCATGCTCTTCACGCCACAGAGGCGACCCAGGACTATGCGCCGACAGAACTGTGTCTGCAATCACAGACCTGCTATGGATTCTGTTGCGCGACTGAGAAACAGCTGAGTTTTGCTCGCCAGGTGCTCGGACTAGCGCTCGGATCTGTAGCAAACCTCTACCAGCCTCTGAACGGGACAAGCTGGATTAACTCTACTATACGGGTTGCAACTGCAAGATTCTGGATCGGAGTGCGGTATACCTGCGGCTTCAGGCGGAAACAATTGTCGTTGCCGTTGACTGGATTCGGACATCCGCTGACGGGCGCGTTCGTCGAGTGAATGCTGGAGGTTCTCTAGACGCGCGCGCTTAGCCAAAGTAGCCAGGCGCGCTGCCTCTAAAGCCTGAGCCTCAGAGGTCTCCCTAATGATAGGGGTGTGGAGCGCCTCCATGTTGCAACGATGCAGCTGTTCCCTCTCCTCGGAAGTGAGGGCTTGGGGATGATATTCGTCGTGGCCGTGTGATGGACCACCGCCGCCATCGCCGCCGCCACTGCGATGGAACCCAGGTGGGTTGCACGGTGAGTCGACCATGAGAACTTCTGCTGCGGGGTCGCAGCTTCTGCACTCGGAAAGAGTATCCGTGGAACCAGTCGACAGATCGAATGGTCCATAGAGAGATTCGTCCGGCTCAATAGCCGCAACTTGAGGGGTGGCCGACCGGCGAGCCACCGCATGCTTCACCCACCGCTGAAGTCGCGACCGACTGGATTGCTTGCGACGGTGTACAGTGGGGAGGAACACGAGAGCCGACCGATACTGGGTCAATGGCTGCCGCAAAAGGACACCGCAGGCACTCACGCGGAAATGCGCTGCCCCGCGGATCGGAAGGGCCTCGACGTCGAGGGGGGCTTCTTGAAGCCAGGCGGAGTCGTCGGCGATGAAGACAAGCGCGTCGAGACAGATCTCGCGGCCCACGGCCAAACCACCGCCGGAAACCATGTTGATGGAGATCAGAAAAACTGCAACCTCACCGGAAGTCGCTAAGATGCCTGCCCCATAGTGGGCGCCAACTGTCGTGGGAGCAAGTCTGACAGTAAGAATAGGCGGTACGTAGGAGGAGGCAAGATCCTAGCTACGATGAGGTTGTGCACGCAAGATTTACGAGTTCAGGCCCTTCTCGGAGGAAGTAATAGCCCTACGTCTCGGTGCCCGGAGGCTTGGTCAACTGGATTATGCGTGAGAGTTACAGGGGGTGCGAACCCTTGTCCCAGAGGAGGGGGTGTCTTATATAGAGTGCGCCAGGACCCCAGCCCTGCCCTATTACATAGGGTTCAATGCGGGTTAAGACAGGAGCGTTACTGATAACGCCAGGTATTAATGATCTTAATGAGTACGGAGTGAACGCCTGACCGTTGATATCTTGAGGTGTCTTTAGACCTTCTATACTCCGAGTGGTTCTTCATATGGTCGAGTGATTATATCCTCGTCGAGTGGAATTGGGTATCCGAGTGAGATAGCTTGTCTAGTGGATCGTACTCCAAGGTGTTTCAGTCGGTATCTTCTATTGTACATTGAATGTCCTTGACTCTAGGGCAGTACCCTTGGGTAGGGCATACAGGCCAGGCCTATGACCCTACCCTAGGTACATGTCGTCATCAACTGGTACTGATGAAATTGAACTACACAGTTCATACTTGCACATATAGAACATCACGTTGTGAATAACTGGAATAAACAAGGGATACTGCGAATAACCAAAGATAGCATTTGAAAAGAGGCATATGCTAGCTATAACAGGCTTAACAACAAGCAAATATATGCATTCCTATCGGTATGTTTAAAACTGGGTTGATGAAATGTACTGCATAGTAAATAATTGCACATATAGAGCATCACATTGTGAACAACTGAAATAAACAAGGCATACTCCAAACAACCAGATATAGCAATTAAAACTGGACATATTCTCACTACACTACAAAAGGGACTCAACAAGACAAATCATGGGTTTCCCCCTGTGAAGAGGCACGGCAAAACAAATCATGGGTTTCCTCACTTGTCACAGATGGGCTCGTTCCCGTGGGAAGATCACGGACCCTGGATGCGCTCCATGTTGTTGCAAATGGGCTCCTTCCCCTTGGAAGAGCATAGTTGTAGGGTGCCCTCCCTGATGTCGTAGACGGGCGCTTTCCCCTTGGAAGAGCCGAAGAGGGTGCCCTCCTCGTGGTCGCCATCGATGAGGTCTGACTTGGAAGCTGTGGATCCCAAGCCAGCGTCGCAGGACGTGTCCTTCAGAAATGACAAAAGGGGCTCGATGGCGATGTAGGATGACAAATTGTTGATAGCGAGCCAGAGGATATCAGCGGCAGGGCCATGTATGAGATTGACGGCGGTTGAACTCGAGGGGTTGGGGTGGGCCACTTAACCTATGACATAGCCTGCCTCAGGGCGTCGCTGTCAATGACCTTGATGTCGTAGCCGGCGGCCGAGACATGCCCGCATACTCTAGCCTGCTGCTTGAGTGCCTGCCGCCAGTAATGGTCGTCACCTTCCTCGGCGAAGTCGGGCGAAGAGACCGCAGTACACCTCTTTTGGGCCAGTCGCTCCTCGAGCTCCACGGGAAGCGTAGCCGGGCTTACGCGGCGACGCTCTGGACTGGGGGATGGGGATGGGGATGGGGATCTGTGGCAAAGGGGGCGTTTGCCTGGCGTCATCTAAGAAACTCAGGGCGGCCTGGGTATGGAGATCGGTGGTTAAGCTGCACGGGCAAACCGGCAGATGTTGACAATGGAGGCCTTGCAGCGACGGCGGCGGCGACCTTGCTAGGGTTTCGAGTGAGGAAGGGTGTGTGTGTGCACGCCCGAGGAGGTTTTGGTGTGTGTGTGTGTGTGTATGTGGAGGGGGGTGTTTGAGGAAATGACGCGGGTACTGAAAATTTTACTATGCGGGAGTCAGACGCGGGAGTGAAATGCCGGTGCTATTGAAATTTTTGATGATGGTTCATCGCACACGGTCCGGAGATAACAACCGTGTGTTATGAAACAGAAAAACCCTCGAGGCGGGCAGATATTTTCGAGGGATGCAGGCGGGATTGGGAACAAAGAAACATCACACATGGTCAAAACACAATAACCATGTGGTATCAAACAGAAAAAAGTTGCAGGCGGGTACATATTTTTGAGAGGGGAAGCCTCGTGGAGCCCAATGCACACAGTTAGTTTGAGTGAACTGTGTCTGTTGCGTCATCCGACTTGTCTAATGTTCATAAATTTGGCGAAAAATGACGCGGGAGAGGGTCAGAACACGAACACACTTGCATGTGGACCAAATTTATGTATGAAAAGGGTGGTTTGATTTTCAAATACCAAATGCAACTTCGATGTGGCACATATCTCGCAAAGCGCACAGTATTGCTTGGCCCCCCTCGTGTCGGCACGAAAAGGGAATCCTAAGCTATGAATGCACGCCCCTCCCCCCAACCGAGGTTCACCTAGCAAAGTGCGAAGTAGCTAGCAGCCCCCCTCCCTCGTGTCGGCATGAAGGGAATCCTAAGCTATGAATGCATACCCCCCAGCCGAGGTTCACCTAGCAAAGTGCAAAGTAGCTAGCAG
>NC_057796.1:350640709-350680411 GCF_018294505.1 Triticum aestivum | reverse complement strand
AGCTATGAATGCATGCCCCCCAACCGAGGTTCACCTAGCAAAGTGAGAAGTAGCAGCCCCCCCCCCCACACTTTCAGTCGGTGGGCCAGAGAGGCATATCTCACCAAGATGGATCGTAAAACAGACCAAGAATAATCCACCTTGGTCGTACAACCTCTCTCTTGTTGTTGGTCAAAGTGATGGTCGTCCATGCGACCCTGGAGATGGGCTAGCTTGCCAATAATCACGCAAGCAGCTAGTCCCCGAAGACAAGCACTGCATGCGTGTGGTCCAAACATATGTATGGAGAGGTGTGTGCTACCTCTTGAGCACTGTGGTGGTTTTCCCTTGAAGAGGAAAGGGTGATGCAGCAAAGTAGCGTAAGTATTTCCCTCGGTTTTTGAGAACCAAGGTATCAATCCAGTAGGAGGCTACGCGTGAGTCCATCGCACCTACATAAACAAATAAATCCTCGCAACCAATGCGATAAGGGGTTGTCAATCCCTACACGGTCACTTACGAGAGTGAGATATGATAGGATAATATTTTTGGTATTTTTATGATAAAGATGCAAAGTAAAATAAAAGCAAAGTAAAAAGCAACGGAATAACAAAGTGTAGGAAGATTAATATGATGAAGATAGACCCGGGGGCCATAGGTTTCACTAGTGGCTTCTCTCGAGAGCATAAGTATTTTACAGTGGGTGAACAAATCACTATTGAGCAATTGATAGAATTGAGCATAGGTATGAGAATATCTAGCTATGATCATGTATATAGGCATCACGTCCGGGACAAGTAGACCGACTCCTGCCTGCATCTACTACTATTACTCCACACATCGACCGCTATCCAGCATGCATCTAGAGTATTAAGTTCATAAGAACAGAGTAGCGCTTTAAGAAAGATGACATGATGTAGAGGGATAAATTCATGCAATATGATAAAAACCCCATCTTGTTATCCTCGATGGCAACAATCCAATACGTGCCTTGCTGCCCCTACTGTCACTGGGAAAGGACACCTCAAGATTGAACCCAAAGCTAAGCACTTCTCCCATTACAAGAAAGATCAATCTAGTAGGCCAAACCAAACTGATAATTCGAAGAGGCTTGCAAAGATAACCAATCATACATAGAAGAATTCAGAAGATTCAAATATTGTTCATAGATAAACTTGATCATAAACCCACAATTCATCGGTCTCAACAAACACACCGCAAAAGAAGATTACATTGAATAGATCTCCACAAGAGCGGGGGAGAACATTGTATTGAGATCCAAAAAGAGAGAAGAAGCCATCTAGCTAATAACTATGGACCCGAAGGTCTGAGGTAAACTACTCACACATCATCGGAGAGGCTATGGTGTTGATGTAGAAGCCCTTCGTGATCGATGCCCCCTCCGGCGTAGCTCCGGAATAGGCCCCAAGATGGGATCTCGTGGGTACAGAAGGTTGCAGCGGTGGAATTAGGTTTTTGGCTCCGTATCTGATCGTTTGGGGTTATGTAGGTATATATAGGAGGAAGGAGTACGTCGGTGGAGCAACGTGGGGCCCACGAGGGTGGAGGGCGCGCCTGGGGGGTAGGCGCGCCCCCTACATCGTGGCTTCCTGGTAGCTTTCTTGACGTAGGGTCCAAGTCTCCTGGATCATGTTCGTTCTGAAAATCACGTTCCCGAAGGTTTCATTCCGTTTGGACTCCGTTTGATATTCTTTTTCTGTGAAACTCTGAAATAGGCAAAAAAACAGCAATTCTGGGCTGGGCCTTCGGTTAATAGGTTAGTCCCAAAAATAATATAAAAGTGAATAATAAAGCCCAATAATGTCCAAAACAGAAGATAATATAGCATGGAGCAATCAAAAATTATAGATACGTTGGAGACGTATCAAGCATACCCAAGCTTAATTCCTGCTCGTCCTCGAGTAGGTAAATGATAAAAACAGAATTTTTGATGTGGAATGCTACTTGGCATAATTTCAATGTAATTCTTCTTAATTGTGGTATGAATATTCAGATCCGAAAGATTCAAGATAAAAGTTTAATATTGACATAAAAAATAATAATACTTCAAGCATACTAACTAAGCAATTATGTCTTCTCAAAATAACATGGCCAAAGAAAGTTATCCCTACAAAATCATATAGTCTGGCTATGCTCTATCTTCACCACACAAAATATTTAAATCATGCACAACCCTGATGACAAGCCAAGCAATTGTTTCATACTTTTGACGTTCTCAAACTTTTTCAATCTTCACGCAATACATGAGCGTGAGCCATGGACATATCACTATATGTGGAATAGAATGGTGGTTGTGGAGAAGACAAAAAGGAGAATATAGTCTCGCATCAACTAGGCGTATCAATGGGCTATGGAGATGCCCATCAATAGATACCAATGTGAGTGAGTAGGGATTGCCATGCAACGGATGCACTAGAGCTATAAGTATATGAAAGCTCAACAAAAGAAACTAAGTGGGTGTGCATCCAACTCACTTGCTCACGAAGACCTAGGGCATTTTGAGGAAGCCCATCATTGGAATATACAAGCCAAGTTCTATAATGAAAAATTCCCACTAGTATATGAAAGTGACAAAATGAGAGACTCTCTATCATGAAGATCATGGTGCTACTTTGAAGCACAAGTGTGGTAAAAGGATAGTAACATTGTCCCTTCTCTCTTTTTCTCTCATATTTTTTTATTTGGGCCTTTTTTTATGGCCTCTTTTTTATTATTATTATTTCGTCCGGAGTCTCATCCCGACTTGTGGGGGAATCATAGTCTCCATCATCCTTTCCTCACTTGGGACAATGCTCTAAAAATGATGATCATCACACTTTTATGTACTTACAACTTCAGCAATTACAACTCAATACTTAGAACAAAATATGACTCTATGTGAATGCCTCCGGCGGTGTACCGGGATATGCAATGAATCAAGAGTGACATGTATGAAAGAATTATGAATGATGGCTTTGCCACAAATACAATGTCAACTACATGATCATGCGAAGCAATATGACAATGATGGAGCGTGTCATAATAATCGGAACGGTGGTAAGTTGCATGGCAATATATCTCAGAATGGCCATGGAAATGCCATAATAGGTAGGTATGGTGGCTGTTTTGAGGAAGGTTTATGGTGGGTGTATGATACCGGCGAAAAGTGCGCGGTATTAGAGAGGCTAGCAATGGTGGAAGGAAGAAAGTGTGTATAATCCATGGACTCAACATTAGTCATAAAGAACTCATATACTTATTGCAAAATTCTACAAGTTATCAAAGCAAAGTATTACGCGCATGCTCCTAGGGGGATAGATTGGTAGGAAAGACCATCGCTCGTCCCCGACCGCCACTCATAAGGAAGACAATCAATAAATAAATTATGCTCCGACTTCATCACATAACGGTTCACCATACGTGCATGCTACGGGAATCTCAAACTTTAACACAAGTATCTCTCAAATTCACAACTACTCAACTAGCATGACTCTAATATCACCATCTTTATATCTCAAAACAATTATCAAGTGTCAAACTTCTCATAGTATTCAACACACTCATAAGAAAGTTTTTTTACTAATCTTGAATACCAAGCATATTAGGATTATTTAAGCAAATTACCATACTATTTAAGACTCTCAAAATAATCTAAGTGAAGCATGAGAGATCAATAGTTTCTATAAAACAAATCCACCACCGTGCTCTAAAAGATATAAGTGAAGTACTAGAGCAAAACTATATAACTCAAAAGATATAAGTGAAGCACATAGAGTATTCTAATAATTTCCGAATCATGTGTGTCTCTCTCAAAAGGTGTGTACAGCAAGGATGATTGTGGTAAACTAAAAAGCAAAGACTCAAATCATACAAGACGCTCCAAGCAAAACACATATCATGTGGTGAATAAAAATATAGCTCCAAGTAAAGTTACCAATGGAAGTAGACAAAAGAGGGGATGCCTTCCGGGGCATCCCAAAGCTTTGGCTTTTTGGTGTCCTTGGATTATCTTGGGGGTGCCATGGGAATACCCAAGCTTAGGCTCTTGCCACTCCTTGTTCCATAATCCATCAAATCTTTCACCCAAAACATGAAAACTTCACAACACAAAACTCAGCAGAAAATCTCGTGAGCTCCGTTAGCGAAAGAAAACAAAAGACCACTTCAAGGTACTGTAATGAACTCATTCTTTATTTATATTGGTGTTAAACCTACTGTATTCCAACTTCTCTATGGTTTATAAACTCTTTTACTAGCCATAGATTCATCAAAATAAGCAAACAACACACGAAAAACAGAATCTGTCAAAAACAGAACAGTCTGTAGTAATCTGTAACTAACGCAAACTTCTGGAACTCCCAAAAATCAGCCAAAATAGGACGACCTAGAAAATTTGTTTATTGATCAGCAGCAATTGGAATCAATATTTTATCACGTTCTGGTGATTTTTAACAATTATTTTCGTGAACAGAAAGTTTCTGGAAATTACAGCAAGATCAAATAACTATCATCCAAGAAGATCCTATAGGTTTAACTTGGCACAAACACTAATTAAAACATAAAAAACATATCTAACCAGAGGCTAGATCAAATATTTATTCCTAAACAGAAGCAAAAGCAAAAAAAACTAAAAATAAAATTGGGTTGCCTCCCAACAGGCGCTATCGTTTAACGCCCCTAGCTAGGCATAAAAGCAAGGATAGATCTAGGTAGTGCCATAGTAATAGGATAGATCATTAAAACTCATTTCGTATTCTCTACGTTCAGCAGCAATTTTCCTTTGAGGCAAGCAAAAGTAATCAAACAGGCTAAATTTAATTGGACAAAAGTCCCCAAGATCAATTTTAGGAGGTATAGGTTCCTCATCCGGCCCTTCGTATTGCACAACCAATTCATCATTATAAGCATTCTTTTGACATAACTTTGTGAGCCTATACTCGAGAGAATATCCTAGCTCATTATTTCGAATAGCCAAATCATCATTAAGTTCAGAAATTCTATCAACTAGAACATTGGTAGGGACCTTTTTTCTAAGGTTTTCATTGAAAGCAACATAGTCTAGAGATTGAAAACGCATTATTTCTTCTTGATCAAAGAGGATAGCTTCTATGGGAGGACGGCCAGCGTCCACCCTATAATGTGCAAAGATTTCTTTGGCCTCTTTTATTATAAATCTGAACTCATAAGCCAAAAAGATAGTGGCGGCACGCTTAACAGAAGAATGCTCTATATTAGAAAATTCTAGGAAAACCTTTGTATGCAAGGGTGCAAGTGCATAAATTGCCTTTCAAGTTCAACTATAAGCATGGCAATAGCGTCCGCAAGACTACTAGTTCTATGAAGAATGGAACTACCCATAGAGGGCAAAGCACCGGCACAAGTAAAGAAATCTTGAATAACTCCTTTTCCAATAATTTTACCACTACCAATTCGAAATCTTTTTGTATGCAAGGTAGGGGGTTCTTCAGCAGGAGCATCAGAATTTTCCATGATATTATTATTGTCCATATCGACAATAATTTCCCCAATTTCAGACATAACGGCAGAAAGAGCGAGGGGCAAAAAGGAAAGAAGAAGGCGAACGGAAAAGAGAGGGCGAATAAAACGGCAAGGGTGAAGTGGGGGAGAGGAAAACGAGAGGCAAATGGCAAATAATGTAATGCGGGAGATAAGGGTTTGTGATGGGTACTTGGTATGTTGACTTTTGCGTAGACCTCCCCGGCAACGGCGCCAGAAATCCTTCTTGCTACCTTTTGAGCACTGCGTTGGTTTTCCCTTGAAGAGGAAAGGGTGATGCAGCAAAGTAGCGTAAGTATTTCTCTCAGTTTTGGAGAACCAAGGTATCAATCTAGTAGGAGGCTACGCGCAAGTCCCTCGCACCTACACAAACAAATAAATCCTCACAACCAACGCGATAAGGGGTTGTCAATCCCTACACGGTCACTTACGAGAGTTAGATCTGATAGATATGATAAGATAATATTTTTGGTATTTTTATGATAAAGATGCAAAGTAAAATAAAAGCAAAGTAAAAAGCAACGGAAATAACAAAGTGTTGGAAGATTAATATGATGAAGATAGACCCGGGGGCCATAGGTTTCACTAGTGGCTTCTCTCGAGAGCATAAGTATTTTATGGTGGGTGAACAAATTACTGTTGAGCAA
Organism: Triticum aestivum; assembly: GCF_018294505.1. Taxonomy (NCBI): domain Eukaryota; kingdom Viridiplantae; phylum Streptophyta; class Magnoliopsida; order Poales; family Poaceae; genus Triticum; species Triticum aestivum. Next base: position 350,674,268 of record NC_057796.1, on the reverse strand, counting down.
TTGACGGAATTGAGCATAGTTATGAGAATATCTAGGTATGATCATGTATATAGGCATCACGTCCGAGACAAGTAGACCGACTCCTGCCTGCATCTACTACTATTACTCCACACATCGACCGCTATCCAGCATGCATCTAGAGTATTAAGTTCATAAGAACAGAGTAGCGCTTTAAGCAAGATGACATGATGTAGAGGGATAAATTCATGCAATATGATAAAAAAACATCTTGTTATCCTCGATGGCAACAATACAATACGTGCCTTGCTGCCCCTACTGTCACTTGGAAAGGACACCGCAAGATTGAACCCAAAGCTAAGCACTTCTCCCATTGCAAGAAAGATCAATCTAGTAGGCCAAACCAAACTGCTAATTCGAAGAGACTTGCAAAGATAACCAATCATACATAAAAGAATTCAGAAGATTCAAATATTGTTCATAGATAAACTTGATCATAAACCCACAATTCATCGGTCTCAACAAACACACCGCAAAAGAATATTACATCGAATAGATCTCCACAAGAGAGGGGGAGAACATTGTATTGAGATCCAAAAAGAGAGAAGAAGCCATCTAGCTAATAACTATGGACCCGAAGGTCTGAGGTAATCTACTCACACATCATCGGAGAGGCTATGGTGTTGATGTAGGGTCCAAGTCTCCTGGATCATGTTCGTTCTGAAAATCACGTTCCCGAAGGTTTCATTCCGTTTGGACTCCGTTTGATATTCTTTTTCTGCGAAACTCTGAAATAGGCAAAAAAACAGCAATTCTGGGCTGGGCCTCCGGTTAATAGGTTAGTCCCAAAAATAATATAAAAGTGAATAATAAAGCCCAATAATGTCCAAAACAGAAGATAATATAGCATGGAGCAATCAAAAATTATAGATACGTTGGAGACGTATCAGTGTGTTTTTTAGTACACAATGGAACAACTTTGATGTGGCACCATGATTTCGAACTAGAAATCCCCAGACTGAGTGAGGGTTAGGTTGACGATGCATATGTTTGTTACACCACACTTCAAGCCAACGATGGGGATTCATGCATGCATGCGTGCATAGTATATGTGCTCAAACTTAATTAGGTCTGAATCTCACCATGACCTATACTATGATAACACGAACCAAATGAAGAATTCGCCATGGTAACCTATCTTGTTGTCGGTCAAGGTGATCATGGATGTCCACGTGGGCCCACAAATATATAGGCTTGTCGCCGATAACCACGCGAGGGAGTGTACCTTTCGAAGGCAACCACTACATGCATATGTATGGAGGTGATGCATGCATGCATGTTTGAATACCATTTCACAACATTGATGTGGCGCGTGCATCAAAAATCGTACACTCCCCACACAGAGCGAGATCGGTTCATGACGTGTCGTTATACTAGCCACTTTGACTCGACGGGAGGGATTCATGTGTACACATGCATGTGTGTACGTGTGCTCAAACTGTATCATGCATGTCATCCCAGAGCATGACCTATATATATACACACCGTATTACAAGCAAAAAATAATCCCCTCCTAAGTCAAATTAACCTCTCTCGTTGTCAGGCAAACAGTAGCAATGGACCAAGCGGGCCCACAGATGGAAAGCATCGATACCGCTGATAACCGCTCAAGTGGGTGCAAGAGGGAAACCACCATCACTTTGCATGTGGGCCAAACATATATATGTTGAATACCCAAAATGCACAGCTTTGATGTGCCACATGCCTCAAAAACCGTAAACCATGCACCCACATAGAGCGAGGTTCATGAAGCGTACTACATATGATGGTCCCCTTCCCTCCTCTTCGACACATACTATATGCTCCTACCGTAATATGTACAAACCAAAAGAATCCTCATCAATGGTGAAATTAATTAACCTCTCCCGATGTAGGTCAAAGTGATGCATGCATGCATCGACGATGGCCTCGTGGGCCCACAGATGGAAGCGTCACACGTGAGTGTCCTAGCTAGGATAACCACCACGTGCATGCATGTGGCCCAAAGAGGTGTTGTGTGATATTTGAACAGCCAATTTCACAATTTTGATGTGGCACGTGCCTCGGAAACCGAAAAGTCCCGACACTGAGTGAGGTGTACTTGTTCACGGACGCGTACATATAGTATATATGCTAGTCCCCTCCCACCTCTTCGACGCGTACTATATACCACCATAACACAACCAAAAAAGATTCTACCTTGCTGGTCAAATTAACCTCACTGCCGGCTGTTCGTCAAAGTGATGGATGACGACCTCGCGGGCCCACAGAAAGCGTCACATGCGAGTATCGAGTGTCGTGTAGGACAACTGAAAGAATCGATATAGTTGACTAGAGGGGGGGGGTGAATAGGCAACTAACAATTTTTAGCTTTTCTTTACCAATTTAAACTTTGCATCAAAGTAGGTTGTCTAGATATACAACTAGGTGAGCAACCTATATGAAGCAACAACAACAAGTACACAAGTAAGCAAGGGATGTAACACAAGATAAACTTGCACGAGTAAAGGGATGAGATAACCAAGAGTGGATCCGTGAAGACGAGGATGTGTTACCGAAGTTCCTTCCCTTTGAGAGGAAGTACGTCTCCGTTGGAGCGGTGTGGAGGAACAATGCTCCCCAAGAAGCCACTAGGGCCACCATATACTCCTCACGCCCTCACACAATGTGAGATGTCGTGATTCCACTATTGGTGCCCGTGGAGGCGGCGACCGAACCTTTACAAACAAGGTTGGGGCAATCTCCACAACTTAATTGGAGGCTCCCAACAACACCACGAAGCTTCACCACAATTGAATATGGCTCCGCGGTGACCTCAACCGTCTAGGGTGCTCAAACACCAAAGAGTAACAAGATCCGCAAGGGATTAGTGGGGGGAATCAAATTTCTCTTGGTGGAAGTGTAGATCGTGGCCTCCTCAACCAATCCCTAGGAAATCAACAAGTTTGATTGGCTAGGGAGAGAGATCGGGCGAAAATGGAGCTTAGAGCAACAATGGAGCTTGGGGGTGGAAGAGGTAGTCAACTCGGAGAAGAAGACCTCTCTTTTACAGTGATAGGACAAATCCAACCGTTATCCACTTACTCAGCCCGCGACTTGCGGTACTACCGCACCAGACATGCGGTACTACCGCAAGGGCCTGCGGTACTACCGCGAGGCACCGCGGTACTACCGCATGCGCGGTAGGGGCTAGGCAAGACCTGAGGCATTGAAGCCAAGAGCGGTAGAACCGCCGGAGGGGTACTACCGCTTCCCCTTGCGGTACTACCGCAAGGCAGGATTGTCTAGGCTGGGAAGGCACGGACATAGAAAATTACATCCGTGGCTACTTCCGCTGAGTTTCTATCTATGCAAAAATCCGACACGGTACTACCGCAAGCCTTGCGTTGTACTACTGCGTAGGGCGCGGATGTAAAAAATTACATCCGCCCCTACTTCCGCTCGTGCTGCTGTGCCTGGCCAGAGCCCACGGTACTACCGCGCCCATGGAGCGGTACTACCGCGTAGGGACCGGATGTAAAAATTACATCCGCCCCTACTTCCGCTCGAGCAGCTGCGCCTGGCCTGAGGCCATGGTAGTACCGCTCTCAAGGAGCGGTACTACCGCGCCGTTGGCCGGTACTACTGCAAGGGCCTGAGGTACTACCGCTCCGAAGAGCAGTACTACCGCATGCCCCAGTTCAGCAACACTAGGAGTCCTTCATTTTGTAGAGACATGGAGAGATGGAGGATGCTCCAAAGAGCCAAAGGAAAGGTGGTGCAAAAAGGAACAGACGTGTACGTGTTGATTCCACCCAAACCTTTCCAATGTGGACCCCCTCTTAATAGTGCGGCTTTCCTACGGCTCAAATCCACCGAAAAGAAACGTAGAGAAATGCCGTCTTCAATAGTCTTCGAGGGGCACCAAATTGTCTTGTGCCTAGACATGATATATCGAAAATGCTCAATGCACACGATTAGTCTGCAAAAGCATTGCCATCAATCACCAAAACTACTAAGGGATAAATATGCCCTTACAATCTCCCCCTTTTTGGTGGATTGATGACAATACGGGATTTTCACATAGGGATATAAAATGAAACATAGGCAAACCCAACATCTATAAAATATAGACGAGCTCCCCCTAGATGTTTGCACTCTCGAGGAATGCTTTGGACTGCACAACACACATACTAGGATCAACACTCCCCCTATATTTTATAGACGAGGCAAATCTTGCAATAAAATAACTAATACTAAGCAAGGAGGCAAGATAATAGACATGAGCATAAAGTAACTGGCACAAGATGGCATAAGCTCATGGTCTACTAAGCATGAAAGACAATAGGATACGCTAGAGTGCATATGTCTTACACCATATGAAAAGGAAATATGACTCACGACAAGCCAAACCAAAGCAAACGAGGTTCAACGGAACTAAAGAAAAGAGACAAAGCGAGACAACACACGACACAAGACTTGCAAATCCTACACTCTCTCCCCCTTTGGAATCGAGACACCAAAAAGGCAGAGAGGACCCCTACGACACAGGTGGTAGCTCAAGCTGGAGCAATCACTCGTCACGCTCCTCGTCGGTCTCGGCAGCGGGGATGGTCTCCTCCTCAGACTCAGTCCATTGGTAGCCCTGCTTCGCCATCCATTCTGCCTCTGGCGTGATGTGCTTCTCGGACCCACTAGATATCTCCTTGCCAAACGTCCTCAAGATCCTCTTGTCGCGGAGGCGAATCTCCTTGGAAGCAACATGGGTCCTGTACTGCCGTGCTGGTTGGGGTAGTACCGTATGGAGCTCCTGCAGTAGTACAGTGGCAAGACACGGTAGTACCATAGACCCAAGAAAATGCAAGTTTCGCAAACAAGAGAGGAAAACAGCCTTTGCAATGCAACCTTCAAGAGAACAGACACACCAAAGAGCTAACACACGAGGCAACTCAAACACAAGCTCGGCACGAAGAAAGAAAGGCAAAAGACAACAAGGACCAAGCACGCGACACAACCTCTCCAAAGGGAGGGCGGTGGCCAGAGCCACCTATGTTTGAGTTAATTGGTATGGCACCGCGAAGAATTATCCTTGAGCCCATGACCAAAACTCGTCTTTGAAGCACAAGTACCATAAAAAATGTCTAATGTGAAAGAGTTGATCAATTTGTGCATAATGGGGGGAGGGAGAGTTCATTGAGAGAACAACACTCCCCCTATGTCCATGCCTACACCTAAACAAGATAACAAATTGAGTATGGTGGGGTGTGCAAGGGTTCAAGCCACATTGCTCGAATCAATGATATTTAGCTCATGCCTTAACTCGCGAAATCTTGCTTCATCCAAGGGCTTCGTGAAGATATCTGCAAGGTTATCATGAGTGTTAACATAGTTGAGCTCGATCTCCCCTCGCCTAATATGATCCCGGATGAAGTGATACCGAATCTCAATGTGCTTCGTCTTGAAGTGTTGCACCGGGTTGAGAGAAATCTTGATGGCACTTCCATTGTCACACCAAAGAGGCACTTTGTCACAAATGACACCGTAATCCTTTAAAGTTTGCCTCACCCATAGAGTTGTGCACAACAACTATCGGCAGCCACATACTCCGCTTCGGTGGACGAGAGAGACACACAACTTTGCTTCTTAGAAGACCAACTCACCAAAGAGCAACCAAGGAATTGGCACCCTCCGGAAGTTGACTTCCTATCCACTTTGTCTCCCGCCCAATCGGAGTCTGAAAAGCCGACAAGGTTGAAGTTTGCTCCTCTTGGGTACCATAAGCCAAAGTTTCGCTTAACTCAAACATCGAAAGATTCGCTTGACCGCCACAAACTGGCTTTCCTTAGGTGCGGCTTGAAACCGTGTACAAATTCCCACACTCAACATGATACGCGGTCTAGATGCACAAAGGTAAAGCAAGCAGCCAATCATGGAGCGATATACCTTTTGATCCACCGCTTTACCATTGGGATCTATGTCAAGTTGGCATTTGACGGGCATTGGAGTGGAAGCCGGCTTGACATCACTTAGATTGAATCTCTTGAGAATGTCTTGAGTCTATTTGGCTTGGTTGATGAAGGTTCCTTCTCTTCGTTGCTTGACTTCGAACCCGAGAAAGAACTTCAACTCTCCCATCTTGGACATCTTGAACTTGGAGGTCATGAGAGCGGCAAATTACTCATTGAAAGCTTTGTTAGGAGAACCAAAGATAATATCATCAACATATAGTTGGCACACAGACAACTCCCCTTTGATCTTCTTAGTAAAAAGAGTGGGGTCTATTTTCCCAATTTCAAACCCATGATCTTGCAACAACTCGGTAAGGTGGTCATACCACGCACGCGGGGCTTGTTTAAGGCAATAGAGTGCCTTATCGAGTTGGTACACATGATCGGGGAAATAGGGATCCTCGAACCCGGGGGGTTGTTTGACATACACCAACTCATTAATAGGACCATTAAGAAAAGCACTCTTCACATCCATTTGTTGCAACTTTAAGTTATGATGAGAAGCATAAGCAATCAACAAACGAATGGATTCAAGGAGAGCAATGGGAGCAAAGGTTTCACCGTAGTAGTAGATACCCTCGACTTGGGAGTAGCCTTGTGCTACCAAGCGAGCCTTGTTGCGGACAATAATTCCATGAGCATCTTGCTTGTTCTTGAATATCCACTTGGTTCCAATGACATTACGGTTCCCCATTGGCCTTGGCACCAAACTCCACACCTTGTTGTGCTCGAAGTTTTTGAGTTCTTCATGCATGGGATTAAGCCAATCCGGATCTTCAAGCGCCTCATAGACCTTTTGGGGTTCAACACAAGAGACAAACGCGTGATGTTCACAATAGTTTGCCAATTGTCTATGAGTGCTTACCCCCTTTCGAATGCTTCCAAGCACATTCGTCATAGGATGACCCTTGGTAGAGAGCTTGGATGCAATCTTGGCGGCACGACACTCCAGTTCCTCCTCAGGAGTGAGTTGAGGAGAGGTCATTTGATCATCTTGAGCGTCGTCTTGAGCTTGTTCTTGATCTTGAACTTGCTCGGAGGAGAGAACTTGACCTTGGGCATCACTTGGTGGTTCAACACCATCTTGTGGTTGATCTTGCCCTTGGTCTTGTTCATGAGGTTGAGGGCCTTCACTTTGTTCTTCGGAAGCGTGTGGGCCTTGGGTTGGTGATGGTTCCACTTCAGTGGAACATTGTCCTTCTCCTTCGGCCACAAGGGGTTCCTCAATGGGTAGGATAAAACCAACACCCATTCTTCTTATGGCATGGGGAGGAATTTCATCACCTACATCACAAGTGCCACTTTGCTCCACTTGGGAGCCGTTATTCTCATCAAACTCCACATTACACGTCTCCTCAATAAGTCCCATGGACTTATTGAGGACACGGTAAGCATGAGAGTTTGTAGCATAACCAACAAATATGCCCTCTTGAGCTCTAGCCTCAAATTTAGACAAACGAACACCTTTCTTGAGAATGAAACACTTACACCCGAACACCCGAAAGTACTTGAGGTTGGGCTTGTTACCGGTGAGTATCTCATATGGAGTCTTGTTCAAGCCTTTGCGGAGATAGAGCCGATTGGATGCATGACACGCGGTGTTGATGGCTTCGGCCCAAAAGTTATATGGAGACTTGAACTCCGCCATCATGGTCCTTGCCGCATCCATCAACGTCCGGTTCTTCCTCTCCACTACACCATTTTGTTGAGGGGTGTAAGGTGCGGAATATTGATGCTTGATCCCCTCATCACTAACTCATCCAAGGTGTAGTTCTTGAACTCGGTGCCGTTGCCACTTCTTATTGTCAAGATCTTTGCATTGTGTTGGCGTTGAGATTCATTTGCAAAGTCAATGGCTATTTGTTGAGTCTCACTCTTCTTCTTGATGAAGTACACCCAAGTGTATCTCGATTAGTCATCCACAATCACCAAGCAATACTTTCTACCCCCAAGACTATCAAAGTATGTAGGCCCAAAGAGATCCAAGTGAAGGAGCTCCAAAGGCCTCTTTGAGTAAATGATAGTCGTGGGAGGGTGGGCCTTCTCATGTAACTTTCCTTCAATGCAAGCACTGCAAGCACGATCTTTGGCAAAACTAACATTTGTTAGTCCACGGACATGGTCCCCCTTGAGAAGACTTTGCAAAGATCTCATATTGACATGGGCTAAACGGCGATGCCAAAGCCATCCCACATTAACTTTAGCCATTAGGCATGTCGCGGTCTTAGTGGGTCGCTCCGAAAAGTTAATCACATAGAGACCATTCTCGACATGCCCAACAAAGGCTAATTTAAGAGTCTTGCTCCACAAGAGAGCCACGGTATCAATATCAAAGAAAGTGGCAAAGCCCATGATTGCAAGTTGACGAACGGAAAGTAAATTGTATTCAAGGGACTCAACAAGCATGACCTTCTTGATCGTGAGATCATGAGAAATGACAACCTTGCCAAGTCCCAATACCTTAGGGGATGAGGCCTCACCCCACTCGACATTGGTGGGCATAGATGGAATCTTGTGCACATCCACCACCAAGTCCTTGATTCCGGTCATATGATTAGTGGCTCCACTATCGAGCAACCATGATCCCCCACCGGAAGCAAACACCTACAAGAGATCAATGCTTGGTTTTAGGTACCCATTTTGTAACGGGTCCTTTGATGTTAGTGACAAGGGTCTTAGGAACCCAAATAGACCATTCAACGTACTCATAAGGAGAACCAACAAATTTAGCATAAACATGCCCATCACTAGCACGACATAACACATAGGAAGGGTTAAAGTCACCAGCTTTGTTGGAAGGGGTGGCATTGCCCTTCTTGACACCACCACCCTTCACATTATTCTTCTTCTCCTTAGAGGCACCCTCTCCCTCTTTGACAAAGTTTGCTTGAGAGGAGGAGGTCGTTTGGTCTTGTCATTCTTCTTCTTGTTCTTGGACTTGGGTGCTAACCCAATCCCTTCCTTGGCCACAACTTCCTTTTGATTGCTCAAAAGGTCGTTGAGGTTCTTCTCACCTTGTATGCATGACACAAGGCCTTTCTCAAGTTGCTCCTTCAACTTTGCATTCTCCTCAACAAGATGCACATGCTCACAACAAGGGTTAGTAGCATTTGCATTATCAATTAAAACCATATGAGGAAAAGTGGCTTTCTCCTTGGTTAGCTTCACTTGGAGTTGATCATGAGACTCTTTAAGACTAGCATGAGTACCCTTCAAGGCCTTGTGATCCTTGTCAAGTATATCAAACTCCTCCTTGAGTCTAGCAAGATCAACCCCAAGTTTGGCCTTCTCGGAATTTAGCACACGAGATACAACAAGGGCATGATCAAGATCTTTCTTTAATTTAGCATGGTCATCGTTGTGTGATTCCTTAAGAGCAAAACGGTTACCGCGCTCTTCCTCAAGCGCATTAGAGAGATCTGATATCTCATCGGCATAGTCACGACTATGCCCCTCCATCTTAGAGATGGTTTCTTCGTGAGCCTCGATCATGTCATTGGCTTCACCAAGTTGTTCCAAGAGAGCAACAAAGTGCTTTTTGGATTTACCCTTGAGATTACTCATAAAAGACTCAAATTCATTTTCCTCCACATTAGGCCCCTCATGTTCATCAATGCAATCCGTCAAATAAGGATTATTAATTATGGTAGTTTTGATGTTGGGTGTTACCTTGTTGGTGGCTTTAGCCATGAGGCACTTGGCGGTGATGTTCTCATTGGGTGAGTCGAAGAGAGACACTCGTGGAGTTGTAGCAATGGCGACGGAGGCCATGGCAACTGACTCACCGTCTTCATCATCATCATCCTCATTGTACTCTTGTTGTGCCACCAACCCCTTGGGAGGAGTCTTCTTGGTGAAGTTGCTCTTGTTGGGGAAGGACTTGGCCTTGTCTTTTCGGATGAGCTTGCCACAATTGTATTCCCTCGTCTCATATGGGCACTCCGCAACAAAGTGGCTCACATTGCCACAATTATAGCAAGTCCTCACTCATTGCTTGCCCTTCGCGCCACTTGAGTTGTTATTGTTGAAGTTGGGCCTTGTGTTCTTCTTGCTCCAAAATTGCCTTGAAGAGAGAGCCATGTGCTCATTATAAGCATATTTTGTATCTTCCAGATTGCTCTCCTCTTCTTCCTCTTCATCCTCTTCTTCCACACTAACCTTGGCCTTCAAAGCAAGGTTGGGCTTCTTAGCTCTTTGAGAATGCAACACGCATTGTCGGCGGTCTTGTCCAAGATCCTCATTGCCACAAACTCGTCCAACACTTCGCTTGAGGACAAGGTGTGGAAGTCTGGTGTTTGACGGATGACGGAGGACATGGCCTTGTGGTAAGCACTACAAAAAAATACACTTCCGTGATGATACGTGTTTGTCACAGTAGGTCACGTTTTCTGTCATGCATGTCCATCCATGACAATTTTATGACAAAATCAAGATAGTCATACCTGTGCTGTCGTAGAAGTGTTCCATGACATTACCAAAATTATCATCATAGAAGTGGCCACTTCCATGACGATAAATCGCGCTTCACAGAAGTGCTTTCGTCAAGGGTGGCCGACACGTGGGATCCACCGTGATGGAACGCCGTTAAGCTATCGGGTCCGGTTTTGGATCCGATAACCCGTTAACAGCCCAGACCAATGGGGATTTTCCACGCGTAAAATTCTGATTGGCTGACAGAAACACGTGTCAGCTCTGCGTTGGCACAGGTGTCACTTATCCAATGGGCGAGATGCGCCTATGATATGTTGACACGTGGACCGGCCCAAAAGTGGCCTATAAAGTTTAAATGGGCCGGCCCAACTAAAGGCCCGCAAGATTTTGCGGACCATAATGGGCCGGCCCAGCTAAAGGCCCATGAGATTTTGCAGACCATAATGGGCTGGACCAGCTAAAGGCCCAGAAGATTTTGCGGGCCATAATGGGCCGACCTAGGTAAAGGCCCACAAGATTTTTGCGGCCATAATGGGCCGGCCCAGGTGAAGGCCCACAAGATTTTTGTGGAGCATAATGGGCCGGCCTAGCTAAAGGCCCACGAGATTTCACCGACATTAATGGGCCGGCCCAGCTGTAGGCCCACAAGATTTTGAGGACCCTAGTAGGCCGACCCATTAACTAGCTGCCATGTTTTGGGCCAAATGCCGGCCCGTATTTGATCCGGTCCATTAATGGCCTGCCACGTTCCGGGCCTAACAATGGCCCATATGAGATCCGACCCGGTAAAAGCCTACCACGTTCTGGGCCAAATTACGGCCCAGATCAGGTCCGGCCATTTAAGAGGCTTTGGGCTAAATTATGGCCCATATCAGATTCGGCCCGTCAACTGGATGTTATGCTTTTGGGCCCACTTTCTAAAGGCCCATTTAGTAATTCGTCCTGTTAAGGGCCCGTTTAACATTTCGGCCCTATATTAATTTCGGCCTGTTAAAAGCCCGTCATATAGTTGGGCCTAACTATGGCCCGGTTTGCATCCGGCCTGCTCGCAGCCGATAATCTGATTGGGCCAAACAAGAACCGAGACAATTTTGGTCTGTTAAAAGCCCGTGTTTGATTGGCACAATCATCGGCCGGGGTCCATTTCGGGCTTCTGCCGGCCCGTGAGCTGTTCGGCACGTTTCAGGCCCAACCTACTTCTCAGCCTCCTAAAAGCCCATTGAGTTTTCTTGCGAAAAGAGGGTCGGCGGTTTACTCGGCCTATTAAAGGCCTGAATCTACTAGTGGGCCAGTATACATTTAGGCCTTCTAATGGACCAAGATGACGGGGCCCATGATGCGGATCATACATCATGATTGCATGATGGCCCGATTATGTACCGTAATTTTACGGTTTGGCCGGTTTACTGCAAAGACAGGATATATATATAGTAAAATAACTATAGCATCGTGAATAAGAAAAAACCTAGACTACACAATAAAGAAATTACAACATATTACATCCATTGGGCATCAAAGTTCACCACTATGATAATAAAGCACAAGCAAACAGCAGATTACATACACGGGGCATCAAAGATCGCCACCGGTGCAACTAAACACGCCGACAAAATAATATACAAAACCGACAGCACTTCAATAGAGTTCAAGAAAGGTTAGCCATGCTGGGGAGCTGCAGCGCAAGCAGCTGAGCAAGCTGATGAGAGTGCGCTTGTTTAACACTTATATCCTCCTCACTCTGAAAGATAAACAAGCAGAAAGATGACAGGTTTTGCACATAAAAGTATCAGTGCTGACAATTCATCACATTTCTTACTGATGAATAAAGTGACACAGTTTAAAATTGCATTGACACAATATGGTATTGTTCAGGTCAAGACATGGCAGGAAATGAAATTGTGAAGGAGTTGGCAACTTGACGACACCACTCGATTACAGATCAAGAACTCATAAGTATCAATGGTTAGTGTGCTGTCAATTTATCCCATTTCAGATTGGCAAATAAAGAGACGGTTTAAATAATAGTAGAATGATATGACATTGTTCATAGTTAAGACATTGCAGAATATGACATTGTGCTGTAGTGGGTAGGTTCACCACACCACTGGATTACGGATCAAGAACAGAAGCATACATGCAGTGCAAAAGAAGATCACTTGCTCTGTATAGTTTAATTTACATGGTATGAAGAAGGAACTTGGTTGTACAACTGAAAACTTACATTGAGAAGGACAAACTTTTGTTTATGAACTACATAATAAACTTTAAACATGCAATTTAATGCAAACACCAAAAATAAACAGCTATTGCAGTCATGCCTAACCAAATATACACAACAATGTTCGAAGGCTTGAGAAGGACAAACTTACATTATTGGTGAAGGCAGGCTCTATAAAGCCCTTGTCCATGCTGATGGGGGGCAATTCAAGAAGTTTACCACAGAATCTTCTTCATAAGCATTGCCTTTATTCTACATTTTGTTAAGAGTAAATATAGATGTGACAATATAAGAAAAAATGGAGAATATTTAAGATAAGATGAAGAGTGATGCTACATAACCAAGTAGCTATAAATGTAAGTACAGCGATACAGGCAAAAGGTACAGCCAAGAGCAATCCAGAGCTAAACTTCTTCAGTACCATCGTTGTTATCCAACCTTATGGTAAGAGTAAATATAGATCTTATGTGTAGAAAATGGAGGGCAAAGGAAAATAAGCTGCAGAGTGATGGTACATGAACAACTACCTGTCGATATAAGTCACTGATAAAGGACATCATGTACTTACAAGAACAATGCAGAGCTAAAAAGTTTCATTGGCATTGGATATATTCTACACTAATGTAACCATTCATACAGATCAGATAATTCGGAGCAAACAATTGATAAGCAAGTTATCATGCATACTGCTGTCACATAATGAACCAGGTATGTATGCAAGTACAGTGATACAGGACAACATGTACTAACAAGAGCAAAGCAGCGGGCAGCATATTTGCGATATCCTGTCGTTCTTTTCAAACCGGAATTCTTTTTCGAGCAGATTTCCTGCAAAAAAGATCCGTAAGGCACATGCAGAAAAGTAGAAGTTCAAATTGTCATGCGATATCATAGAAAGTACCTCATCCTCATAACAAGACCAGTGCATAACAACGTTTTTCCATTCAATGTCTTCTAAATTTAGCACAGGAGACTTCACCAGAAATTCGTTTATAGACTTGCCATCAAAGTGTGATTTCCTCAGGTAACACCAATACTGCTGCAATGCTTCCTTGAAAAGCGTGAGCAAGCTTTGCTCGTCATGACTATCCAGATTGACCCTCGCCTACTTACAACAATGTAATGTAAATCATTGATGTGTTCAATCAGCAAAAAACAGGAAAATAATCACCATGAATAATAGCACTTACACGTAAGTGGGACAGGAAGATGTGAAAATGGTGTTTGTCTTCACTATAATCTTCCCATGATGGGAATATATGCACGTAGTCCCTAACAACATTGAAAGCATTGTCTTTTAAACTGGGAATAACTGGAATGGGGTTCCAATTTGAAGGAATTGGCCGTCTCTGTAGTTGGGATAGGTCTTCGGCCGGTGGACTTGCTGTACTTTTTGCTGGAGTGGGATTTTTCTGTGGTACGGCTGGTGCTATGGCAACTGAAATCGGCATACCTTTTGCTGGAGTGCAGGTCCTGTGTGGTGCGGCTAGTGGTGTGGCCAGTGAAGTATGGGTACAGTCTGCTGGAGTCGGTCCTACGTTTTGTGTCACTGGTTGTACAGCCAATATAAGTGGGGTGATGTCTGATTTCTCCGGCACAACCACGTTTTTCAAGGACTTTGCTGGTGCTCCTTCAGGTTCGGCAATCACCCTCTTTATTTTTGATTTCTGATGCACAAGAACAACATTTGAGGGGAAAAACATGGTATGATGATAAATGGAATATGTATTGATAATGGATGGGCATGGCATCTCGACATATATGATGAGTAAACTAAGCAGATGGTGGTGCAACAAAGTAGAAGAAATGCAAGACAACATATGCAAGATACGTGCAATCAATAAAACCTTGCCAAATTAGAACAGGCACCTTGATGGGTGAACAGGACAGGCCATCTGCCTTTGACTCCTCGAGGTTAGAATAGTCATTAGGATCATATTCTTAACAAGAATCAACAGGTGGGGAGCGTATGAGTTTCATTGCATCCAGAATGGCACTCAATGCCTAGGTGCCAATTTTGTAAGTCATTGCATTGTTTAGCTTCAAGAGTGGACTGCTGCTAGTGCGACACAAAGTAGCTACACAGATCATAGTGTAGATATAACGCGAAAATCATAAGCATTAGAGTAAAATCAGCAAAGTGGAACTTGCTGGAATATATGTGCTAGTATTGCCGGTACGGCTAGAAAGGCTTCGGATACCAGCTCTCTTGAACTGAATGTGCGGTATTATTAATATCAGTGTAACTCTCAAAGGCGACACAACTCCCCGCATTTTCCTTGCTATTCTTATAGGATTCATGTGGGCAGGCCACTACAAATCCTATTCCCATGTTTACAAAATCCTACGAATCAAAGAGGCCCGAAGAGTTCAAAGTGTCCATACCAACCGACCATATAGACCTCTACACTGCAAATGTCCCTGCTCATCTTCACTACAAGGAGCATACTATAATACTATCATACTCCCTCCGTTCCAAAATATAAGTCTTGGTAGAGATTTCCACTATGGATCACATACAGATGTATCCAGATACATTTTAGAGTGTAGATTCACTCATTTTGCTCCATATGTAGTCCATGGTGGAGTCTATACAAAGACTTGTATTTAGGAACGGAGAGAGTACTTATTAAAGAAGAACGGAAGAGGAACATGCTAAAGAAGAGCAAGCAGATTTTGGATAATAAAATGTTCGTTGCACAGTGCCCACACATGATGAACCAGAGCGCATTAAGAAAGCAACTCCCTGTTGTCTCTCTATATGTGGTGCACGTGCTTTTTCAAATGTAAAGTAGGAACATTAGCTGACCAATTAAATGTTATCTGTTTTAGTAATATCAGCATCATATCAGATTCGTACTTGAGCAACAAGTTTGGAATTATGAGTGGCACGTTGTTTAGCTTGATGGATTCAGGAGTAGTGCTAAGCAGGTACGATGATGGTACTTAATATAAAGGCATGTCTGCATGCAAGTCGCGTGACTTTTGTCATTTGGGTCAGTCGACCATTTCAGGCGGTTGGATGAAGATCCAACGTCTCCTAACCCTTCTTCTTCCTCATCTCTGATTCTTCCCATACAGAACACCGCACGGGCCGCCGGCCGGACCACCGGCCCCCACCGCCTGTGTTCCTCCGCCACCCCCACCCCCACCCGCATTGAGTTTTCTTTGTTCGGCGAGGCCCCACCACCCCCCCCCACAACCAAAGTCCCCACCCGAGCCCCTTCGTTCGCACCGGCGAACTCCGGCGAGCTTTGAAAAATCGACTGACCCAATTTTGAAATTTAGTCTACTGTGATTTAACCAGTGTGGAATATAAAAGGCGAAAACCATAAGCATTGGGAGTATAGTGTTGAGTGTGCCATGGTGGATCTGAAGGTGCAAACCGGACAAAGGCAACTTCGCAACCAATGTTTGCTTTCAACTAGCAAGTAAGTGATGGACAAGAAATCAGAGTAAAGCAGTGGCGATCTATTTTCTTGCTGCGATAAATAAGTTGAGCAGATACGAAAGAGTACCGCCTCTGGTGCGACACCGTGTATGCATCTGCTAAGAATTTGACGATGCTGCGGTAGCGATGGCTGTCGGCGGCGTGGAAGCAGATCTAGGAGGGTAGACAGTGGCGGAGGGGCACAGTGGACGAGACGATCGTAGGAGCGGCGCCGGCAAGGTGGATGACGGCGGGGATGAAGCGAGAGGACGGGATGCAAGGATCCCGGTCCGAAGCCGTGGATGAGAGAGGTCGGTCTCTTGTAATGGACGGCGGCGTCGGGGTATCAGCTCCAGCATGGTGGAGGATGACGGCGGTGCATGGGGTGGCGGACGGAGGAGGCTGGGGTGGAGAGGGTGTTTTGGCGCCCACGGAGTATGAATGGGGAAATGGAGGTGGAGAGGAAGGGGGGAACCATGTCTTCAGGGCGCAGTTGTCTCAAATGTGAGGAAATTTACAAACTTAGCCCCCGTTTCAAATTTCCTACATCACAACAATATTAGTCGGTTGGGGATAGGACGGTAATCTCGCATACACCGAATATTCGCCGACGAGAGTTTGTTTTTGGCGCCCACCATGTATGAATCGGGGAGGGAGTCGATTTCGGCTGAGGACACACTGTGTTTTGGCGCCTACCGTGTATGAATCCAGGTGAGAGGCGGTTATGTCATGTTTGAGTGAAATTACAAACCTACCCCTATCGAAACCTATAGATATCAAGCAGATAGGCTTTGCGTGGCAGGGATAGGCAGTAGTAATTTCCATCTCGCAGATTTTGGTTTCGGGCGGTTACTGCGACTTTCCCCGCTTCATTCAAATTTTTCAGAGTGCACGTTTACCGTGCCAACTCAATTCGAATCCCGTTTTGTATTCTATATTTTTTTTGGGCGGGATCCATTTTCGATTGGAATAAAATTCAATATACATCATTTTTTTATATACTTTCAAAAGCACAACAAAGAATTCTGCTCCTTTATATGTATAAAATGATTTACAAATACAATGATCTCAAAATCATAAGGTTGAATTCAAAAAATTAAACCAAATTATGTTCTACTAAAATGTATGGATCAGTAATATCTACATATTGAATGACATAGATGCGCATGAATTCATATGAGTATGCATGTTTGATAGATCAATTTTGGTTCGAGTATGGATTACATGTATCATCATTTCGAATTCAAATATTTGAATCCCTTTTATGTTCACTCCTTTCACGCCCATCTCTCTCGCATGCATGCTCCTTCATGTAGCTATCACTCTCTTTTCTCCAGCTCACCCGCACGCTCACTTCATGATTCTCCTATCCTCTTAAACATGGTCTCTCGACGTCTCCCTTGAGAAGTGTCACACTCTCCCTATCATTATACATTACACGGTTTTCATTATCTCTCACGTCTCTACTGTTCTCTCGTATCACTAGGTACCTAAGCTTTCTTTTTCACCGCCACACACATAGTCTCCACTCGTCTTTCACTTTGTCCTTCTCTCTATGGATTCTCTCACACACCCTATATGTCTCTAGATATGAATCATACCACTAAAATTACTCTCTCTCTCTCTCTCCTGTAGACACAACATTTGTTGCAGTCTCCTTTTCGTCTCCATTCCAGACTGACATTATTCATTTGTTTACCGATCAGACAAACTCCCCCTCTCTCACACACACACACACGCGCGCACAACTCCCGCTTCCACTCCCCTTCCCGACTAGCCTCTCTCTCTCACACACACAAAACTCTCGCTTTCGCACCCCCGACTCGTATTTCTCTCACAAACATTTATCGACTAGCCTCTAGATAGGTTTATACACCCGCACACTCGTGCTTCCACTATCGCATACATGTTTATCTCCCGCTCCTTGTATCTATGTAGATTTTTCTTCCCTTCTTGAGACACCACTACAAAAAAAAGACACATCTGTGACATTTTGGGCCGAACGAATTTTTTTTCTGTCATACATATGACACTTCTATGACGATAATTGTGACAAAACCCGGTATCATCATAGATGTGGTGGGCTCCTCCTTCTATGACAAAAAATCATGACAGAAAATGGGCTTTTCGTCCTGGGCGGGCCGGAGACGCAGCTGCATGACATTCTTTGGGTCGTCCATGACGGAAAAAACCATGGTAGAAGTGAGGGGGAGGAAAATTTTGGGGAGTTCCCGATTACAGTGGGAGGTCGGGGGCCGAGCGATGCGCGTTTCTCTCGTACACGTACGCGCGTGTGTGCGAGGCGTTGGCTCTAACTGAACCCGAGGGAGGTGTTGGGCTCTAACTGAACCCGAGTGATTGCACTGCAGGCTACGCGTTACTGAACCGGAGCGATCGATCGATGGCCGTTAACTAAACCTGTCGGGGATATACCCCGCGGTATGACCCGGCCGGAAGTATGACCCGGCCGGACTTGGCGCTTCACCGTGACCCGCCGGAGGACTGGCGACTCACGGGTCTGGCGGCTTACTGTCAGACGACTCACGAGCCGGACGACTCACGGATGGCCCCGACGACGGGTCAGATAGAAGACTAGGCCCAAGGCCCAGAAGGCCGGCTCATGTGTTGATGGGCTGGCTTAAGAAGAAAGGGATGACGAATATTTCCTTTACAAGGAAGCAAGACCCGGACTTATAACTAACTTGTAGGAGAAGATAGACTAGTCCTAGTCCTACTAGGACTCCACATGTAACCCGCCCCTCTAACTTATATAAGGAGGGGCAGGGCACCCCAAAGGGGGACGGGCAACAAGAAATAATCTCTAGGGCTAAACACCGAGAGCCTGAGCCGGCGACTCTCCGGTAATCATAATGAGACCTAGCCTCAAACAGCACGTAGGGTTGTTACCGGATGATGTTTCCCGGGGCCCGAAGCTGTCTAAACCCTTGTCTTGTGCGTTGATCCGCCCTGCGTCTCTCATCCCAATCAACCCCTCTCAAGCTACTACATAGATGCGCTGGCCTCACGACTAAGTCCTTACACCTAGGACATCTGACGTGTTAATTCCACGACAGTTGGCGCCCACCGTGGGGCTCGCGCACGGTGGTGTTGAGTTCTTGAAGGGATCTCTCCTAGGGATCAAGGAGGCTCGAAAATTTTCAGATGAAGAATAGCAGGGTTACAACTTTGGTCAAAGCCGCCTTGTGATCATTTGGACTGATTTCAAGTCGCCAAGACGGACAGATTTTTGAAGAGGACATGTTAGACCGGCAAAAGTCGCTGATTCGTTTGTTCATGGTTACGGCTACAATTGAGAAGAAAAAAAGTTATACGCGTGGTTGATTCGTCGAGACTGACTTGGGTATCGTCCGTGTGCGGATCAGCATGACACGGCTCGTAGGACTACAGCAGTACCGAGGCGAACTCTGCAAACATCGTACATTTGATTCCTCGCTGGAGTGTGCAGATAAGATCAAAAAGTGCTACTGGCTAAAATAGTAAAAAAGGAAAATCCCATGATGCGATCTGCAGTCTCGATGTCCACATCATGGTATTAAAGTAAGTCAAAAGTGCTACTAGGAAAAGACAAAGCTACTACTACTACTTTTCTCAAGCCTGGGAAGTACCTCCCTCACGTGGGGATAATGGATTCTATCATGCGAGATGCAAGTACCAGTACTCCGGTCATCAAGGGAAAATTACTATTGAAAAAAACACAAAAAAGGGAGGGTCACGACCTGGAGGTTGAAGCGGACGTGGATTCGAAAAGAAAACATGCGGCCCGGAAACGGATTTGGTCGCAGACTCAGGCCTCTGCTGCTCAAGCCCTCGCGTCGCCTGAGCCGTCGTTGCCGGCCGGCGGCTGCTGTTTCTACGTTGGTCAAAACAAGTCACCTCTGAGACGCCGTGGTTACCATAGGCCGCCAGCCTCACTCTCGTGCGGGTTCATTGCTCCGGGTCAGCCGTATATTGCCGAGCCGCCTCGCCTCAACGGCCGCACCGAGTCACCACCTACAGCGCCTTTTAAGTCGCCGGAGTACTCGGCCTCGTCTTCATGCTGTTGAGCCGATGCTTGCAAACCGGCGTCAGTTCATCGTCGCCTCTACTGTGACACGGTCGACGAGCCGCTGTCAATGGCGAGTCGCCGCACCCGACTCTACCGCAAAGCCTTTCTAACTGCTCGGTGTTGACCTGCCCGCGCCGCTGTGGCCTTGTTTGCAAGCCGCCGGCCTCGTCCGAGTCACTGGTGCGGCCCCGCTGCCACGAGCCGCCTTGCTGCTCTGTTGGTTAGAGCCGCCCCGTAAAATCAGCTTGCCTCTCCTTCTGCTGCGAGATGATGCCAAGCAATCGCCGCCATCGCTGCCGGGTCAACAGCGCGCCTCCACCTTACGACCAGGCTCTCCCCGCCCGCTCGCCAAGTTACCTCCCCGGTGCATCGAGCCACCCCGGGCACGCCGCCTTGCCTTGTTTCAAAATTGCTCTGCAGATATCTACGGATATAATCAGCTCAAGAGTTTTTCACTGGCGTTTCTTATTGCGTCACTTCTGACAATCTTTTGAGTCGCCATGACGCGTGATTCAGACAGCAGACGCGCGATTCAGGAAGCTTGCAACATGGAGGACAACTCGCTCGTCCGTGACGGTTTACAACACTATGGGCGACTTATCCGTCCGACCCCGTGGCCGATTCTCCCGTCCACGCCGTTTTACAATGCCACGGCCGACTCGCCTGTTGATCGGGCGAATCAAGTGATATCCTTCTAAATATAATTTTGGCACATATTCCTTTTGTCAAAAAACAATCACTCTGGTCTGTGATATTTTTTTAGGCAGGACGGCTATTAAAAGAAAAAGGGTGGTGTTATGTCGCGGATGCATGTTCGGCGGTGCTGCATGACTTCATGGGCACGCGTACCGTGGTCCGGTTTACATCAAACGCGCCAGCTGACTCGCTGTCCGCGTCGGCTTACAACGCCACGGTCGACTCACCCGTCTGCACCGGTTTACCACGCCGCGGCCGGTTCACCCGTGAGCGACTTCAAATTCACCTAGCAATCATTAATTTCATGGCGGATTATTTCCGACCTGGCACATCAGGTGATATCCATCTAAAATATATTTTATTGGTACATATTATTTCTTATCAAAGAGCAGTTTATCTTTGTCTTGGTCTACAATATT
Source organism: Triticum aestivum (assembly GCF_018294505.1). Taxonomy (NCBI): domain Eukaryota; kingdom Viridiplantae; phylum Streptophyta; class Magnoliopsida; order Poales; family Poaceae; genus Triticum; species Triticum aestivum. Next base: position 350,653,024 of record NC_057796.1, on the reverse strand, counting down.
GTTGATGCAAGACAATTGTTCACTACATCAAAACGATGTGCTTAACTCACCCATCCGCACCGGCTTACAACGCCACGGCCGGTTCATTTGTCTATGCCGCCTCAGATGCAACGGTCGTCTTTACCATCCGTTTCTCGCGGCCTGGTCTATATCAACATACCGGGCCACACCCGTCTGCGTGAGCTGATTATTGAGTATGAGCAAGTCACTACTTGGGAAGCTCGGTTTTTCTTTCAACAAAATGGAGGCAATTATCATATACTATCAACCACCGTCTGCACCGGATGGCTCAATGGACATGCGCACAAGTCGCCGTCACTACAGTTTGGTCAAACTTCAAACAGCCAGTTGGAAGGAACCATTGGCCGAGTTGCTGACACGGCTCATACGGGATCATTTATAACCCGCCGCAGTCACCTCAACCTTCTGTGGATACACATCATGCTATCAACACCAATGATATACAAGTTATGCCGGTTTATATCACGGTTAAATATGGAGAATCTCAAGCCAACTCCTCGAGTCATCTTGAGACTCGGGGGCTACAGTGACATGACTCGGGAACCCTGGATCGTTGGAGGGAATGATAACCCGGTTCCGGAGGCTGCTACCATATTAATGAAAATTTAAAGGCCGTCAGAAAATTGCCTGTTCAAAATAAAGATTCCGGTTTAAAATCTGGTTCAAGAGAAATTTATCTGCCACAAAGCTTTGAAGCTCTCAATCCGGTTCAAAATCCGGTTCAAGGTAAATTTGTCTATTACAACACTTTGAAACTCTCAATATCCGGTTTAAGAATTTCCGATTCAAAAAAGAATTTATCCCTTGCAAAGTTCATGTTCTCAGGAAAAATTAAAGGGACTAAAGAGTCTGTTACAAAACACAACTCAAATATAGGTACCCTGCTTTAATGACCATTGGGAGCTGATCGTATTCGAATTTAGCTTAACCCTGTTGGTGTGACCCTGATCGTATTCGAATCAGAGTCGTTAAATATTCTCATGATCACTAGGGGGCTTCCTGTTCAAACATAGGTCTATTCGAACCAAAGAGAACATAGCTGTCGATACCCTTTTGATCGGCACACAGCCGAGCTCATTGGGGAGTTTCTTGGTCATATTTGAACCATAGCTCAACCCCCTTTGAGAACCGACGTGGATCGTATACGAATCAGCGTCGATAAACAACTCTCAAGGTCATTTGGGGGCTTCCTGTTCAAACATAGGTCGTATTCGAACCAAAGAGAACATAGCTGTCGGTACCCTCTTGATCGGCAACGGCAAAGCCACTGGGGCTATATGATCGTATTCGAATCTTAGCTTAACCCCTTTGGGACGGTTTTCTGATCGTATTCGAATCAGAAGCCTCAAATTTTTTTGAAGTCTCTCTTTTGCAAACAATATGAGTGGTTGTTATTTAACCCGGCTTGATTTTCAATGATAAATCGCCAGCTTATGACAATCATCATCTATGTGGAAGCATTGGCTTCTAAGGATTGGGTTATCACCCTTACTGCACAGGTCATATAAACCGGCAGTACAAATTCAATATCACAGTGGTTATATGTGAGATATTATGACCCGCCCTGCGGTAAACCGCCAAGGGTTCTTGTGATCTACTTGTGTGCAGGATAAGACTACATTTGGGTGGTTACCCGCCCTGGTTTTTTACGTTAAGTCGCCAGGGCATATGTTGTTTAAACTCTACAGGATTTACAGAGCTATGACTTACATAAATGATTAACTTCAAGCCCATCATCATAGATGGAAATTGGTGTCTCAAAAGGGTTATCAATTCTTGATTTTCTCAATGGCTATAAAGCCGCCGGGTTATAAAATTTCCGGCTTACAATGGAGGCGGAATAAATCGCCATCGGCCAAGAGTCGCCGGGTATTTAAACTCCGGATTTACTTGTCAACAGATAAGGTATTTGAATCTTTAAATAGCCAAACTTGGCTGGATTTTCACTATGATATTGAATGATTGAGGTTTCAAACCGGGTTATTCAAATGTTTAATAGCCAGCATGGCTGGATTTTTATTATGGTTATCAGTAACTAATATTATGATTGAGGTTTTCAAAGTCGCTTTGGCGCAATGGCTATTATTTTATCAATGGATATGATTTATTCTACAATGAAAGGAATAGTCCCGAGTCGCTGCAGGCTTACAACCTGGCACTTGGGGGCTACATTATTCAAGTTGAGATTACATCAAATATGCAAGTCCCATGTCACTGCCGGCATGCACCATGGCACTTGGGGGCTAATGCAAAGTCATTTTTTGCTTACTTCATTGAAGAACCGAATCATCACATCGTAATGAGCCGGCCCTTGGGGGCTACCAATTCCTCCTGGCAACAATTCAAGACAATTCTAGGATGACCCGGCTACACTACTATGACTATAGCCGACTCATGGGGGCTACACAACTGGATTTTATTTAAAGCCATGGTGATAAGTCCCGGCTTATTCATGCTGATTAAACCGGCCCTTAGGGGCTACAGGTAATATGGATATAAGGGAGAAATATCTTCAAATTCTCAGTTTTGAGTAAATCAGATTGACCTGGTGTCTGCAAAAATCACAAACCGGCGTCGGCGACAATTATGACTTGGCATCATCTATTTATAACTCGGCAATTTTGTTACTCATAAACCGGAAAGTTTTATATCTTTAAGCCGGATGAATATAAGTTGAATATTTGAAGACAAATATTTTTGTCAAGTCAGAGCATTGAAAGCCGACTCAAGTGGATTATCTCTTACAATATTTCTCAACAAGAGACCAATGTCAGCAAATTGACTCTAAAGCTGGTCTGTTGACCCGATTTTTCAAAGGAAGTATCTGAATTTTTTGCATTGGCAAAATGTGAACATATCTGCTAAAGAGATTTGCTATGAGATTATGGTTACATATCAAGAAGGAAGATGACAAGGATTTAAGGATGATCATGTGCCGGCTTACAAAGAATATTTAACCCGGAACACAACCTGTCAAATTTGTTCTTGTGTTTATATTGCAGATTAGTTTAACATGGATAAATCCAAATTAAACTGGGGGCTAATGTCGGGGATATACCCCGCGGTATGACCCGGCCGGAAGTATGACCCGGCCGGACTTGGCGCTTCACCGTGACCCGCCGGAGGACTGGCGACTCACGGGTCTGGCGGCTTACTGTCAGACGACTCACGGATGGCCCCGACGACGGGTCAGATAGAAGACTAGGCCCAAGGCCCAGAAGGCCGGCTCATGTGATGATGGGCCGGCTTAAGAAGAAAGGGATGACGAATATTTCCTTTACAAGGAAGCAAGACCCGGACTTATAACTAACTTGTAGGAGAAGATAGACTAGTCCTAGTCCTACTAGGACTCCACATGTAACCCGCCCCTCTAACTTATATAAGGAGGGGCAGGGCACCCCAAAGGGGGACGGGCAACAAGAAATAATCTCTAGGGCTAAACACCGAGAGCCTGAGCCGGCGACTCTCCGGTAATCATAATGAGACCTAGCCTCAAACAGCACGTAGGGTTGTTACCGGATGATGTTTCCCGGGGCCCGAAGCTGTCTAAACCCTTGTCTTGTGTGTTGATCCGCCCTCTGTCTCTCATCCCAATCAACCCCTCTCAAGCTACTACATAGATGCGCTGGCCTCACGACTAAGCCCTTACATAGGACATCTGACGTGTTAATTCCACGACAAAACCCGATCGAGCGATTCCTTCGCTACTGCTGCTAACTGAAGCCGATCGATGCTGCCTCTGGGATGAACAGTGAGCATTGCGGGGGAGTTGGATGAACAGTGAACGGTGGCGTTGCCTCTGGATGAATAGGACCCCGTGGTGTGGTGGAGGGCTGGATGAACACTAGACGGTGGAGGGGTGCCCGTGGAGGGGTGGTTGAACAGGACCCCGTGGTGTGGAGGGCTTGATGAACAGTAGACGGTGGAGGGGTGGTTGAACAGTAGCCGGTGGAGTAGCGCGCGGTGGAGGCTGGATGAACAGGAGCCCGAGGAGGCTGGAGGAGGTCGACGGTAGCCCGTGGAGGCTGGAGGAGGTCGACGCTGGAGATGAACAGTATCCCGTGGAGTCCCGTTTTGCGGTACGCCACACCCCTCCCGATGAACAGGACCCCCGTTTCGACCGTAGGAGGTCCGTTTCATCCGTTTTGCGGTACGCCACACCCCTCCCGATCAACAAGACCCCCGTTTCGACCGTAGGAGGTCCGTTCGTCTGTTTTGCGGTACGCCACACCCCTCCCGATCAACAGGACCCCCGTTTCGACCGTAGGAGGTCCGTTTCGTCCGTTTTGCGGTACGCTAGACCCCTCTCGATGAATAGGATCCCGTTTCGAACGTGGCCGGTCGAACACAAGGCCGTTTCCTCCGTTCTGCGATACGCCAGGCCTCGTTTCCATCGCATGTTCCGTCCAAGCCCTCCCGATGAACACGACCACGCATTCCGTTCCGACCCAGCGGGTTGGCTCCCACGCGTTCCATTGCCTCCCGATGAACACGACGCATTCCGTTGCCTCCCCATGAACACGACGCATTCCGTTACCTCCCCATGAACATGACAATGATGCTGTTTCTCCGTTCCGACCCAGCCATGTCAACAAGCCCTCTCCGTACGTATGCGCGAGTAGGCGTTCGAGACCCCGCCCGTATGTACACATACGTGGCCGTATTTTCTTTCTTGCACCCTGGCCGCTGTACGTACGTGTACATGCTATGTGCGCGCCTCTGCATCCACCAGTATATATGTACGTACACGTTCGCGACCAGAATGACAACGCTACGTACGCTTCGACCAGGTGGGTCCCGACTGTCAGGCACTTCCTTGCGTGCGAAGATGTAGCTGGTGGGTCCCAGCAGTCAGGGGGGCGAATCGTTTTGTTTTTTTGCCTGGACGCACTTCCTTGCGTGCGAAGGTGTAGCTGGTGGGTCCCAGCAGTCAGGGGGGAAATGTTTTTTTGCGAAATACGGTGGCCCGTCCGGTGGGTCCCCGCTGTCAGGTGGAGGAATAATTATTTTGCGCGTAATAAGGAGGCACTTCCTTGCTGCGGCCGTGGACCCAGCTGTCAGCGTCTCCACGCACAGTACTCTTTTGATGGAAGTCGGTGGTTGACCACGCCGCGCCGAGAGCACCACGGCGGTGTACAACGGCGAGGCCTAGGAAGGGGACGACACGGAGGCAGGGAAGACTCGGCAGTTGTTTCCCACGTGGAGGGGAGTACGACTGTACGAGGGTTTACTGGTTCATCTGCCGTCGCCGGAGAATAACAGCAGGTGTGGGTGAGTAGAGGGATGGCTAGGCCAGCGATGGGAGTACGGTGGGGCGGTGAGGGCTGCGCGGCAGCACAGCCGGCCGCGGGGAGGAGGGAGCAGGCAGTCCCGCCGGCGCTTGTTTGAGCGGCTGGAGCAGGAAGAGTAGAGATTGAAGAAGCATGACGGCCGTTGGATGGACATCCGACAGTCAGTGCTTGTGCGTCAACCTTTTTTTCGGAAAGCCTCAAATCTGTGGAAAACAACATACAACCCATCTGCCATTATTTCTAATAATTTACAGCCCATTTGCTAATTCTTAAGGTTTTTTTTGGAGCCCATATTCTTTTTGTTAGCATTACAGCCCATATTGTGGCCACGGTTAAAAAATTATACGAAATTTTGCATATTTCGGTGCGGTCCGAACTGTTTTTAATCCCAAAATTTCGACTCACATTCAAACTGATTTTAAAAATAAATATATATCAATATAAAATCCAACAAATTCTCCACGCATAAAAATTAATGTAATTTAAAATCTTGAAATGAAAAAAAGATATTTGAAACTAATTGCCGGTTTGATGTGTTTTAAAAATGTACAACCCATTTCTCATTACTGATGGGCCATTTTCTCGGCTAGCCGAATGAAAGCTCTCCTCGTCTTGAAAGATTTGCAGCCTAACAGGCCTGACAAAGCGACTTACTTGGCAAATCACAAAAAAACTGGGCTGTGGCTGTGGACCCAGCTGTCAGCCTCTCTCCACGTACAATACTCTTTCGATGGAAGTCGTTCCTTGACCACGTTGACCACGCCGCGCGGAGAGCACCACGGCGGTGGACGACGGCGAGGCCTAGGAAGGGGACTACGCGGAGCCGGGGAAGACGCGGCAGTGGAAGCCCGCGCGGAGAGGAGTACGAGGGTTCACTGGTTCGGCTGCGGTGTGAGGCTGCCGTCGCCGCAGGGCCTGGCCAGCGGTGGGAATAGTAGGGGGCGGTGAGGCCTCTGCGGCAGCACAGCCGGCCACGGGAGGCAGGAGCATGCGGCACGACCGGCGCTGCTTTGGGCGGCTGGAGCAAGAAGACCAGAGGTTGAAGAAGCACTACGGCCGTTGGATGGACATCGTACGATCACTGGAGCTAGAATCGTTCATATTGACTAAGTTGACAAAGCCCTTCGTCCCCGTCAACTTAGTAGGCCCACAAGTCATCCTCCCACCAAGGTGGGTCCCAGCTAGCCGGGGGAGTATTCTTTTTTTTGTGCGTAATAAGGAGGCACTTCCGGTGGGTCCGAGCTGACAGCGGGGGGAACGTTTTTTCACGAAATACGGTGGCCCGTCCGGTGGGTCCCAGCAGTCAGGGGAAATAATTTTTTTCGCAAAATACTGGTGGCCCGTCCGGTGGGTCCCCGCTGTTAGGTGGAGGAATAATTATTTTCCGCATAATAAGGAGTCACTTCCTTGCGGCTGCCGTGGACCCAGCTGTCAGCCTCTCCACGTACAGTACTCTTCCGATGGAAGTCGGTCGTTGGCCACATTGACCACGCCGCGCCGAGAGCACCACGGTGGTGGACGACGGCGAGGCCTAGGAAGGGGACGATGCGGAGCCGGGCAAGACGCGGCAGTGGATGCCGACGCGGAGAGGAGTACGAGCGTTCACCGGTTCGGCTGCGGTGTGAGGCTGCCGTCGCCACAGAATAATAGGGGGTGTGGGTGAGTGGAGGGATGGCCTGGCCAGTGGTGGGAGTAGTATGAGGGCGGTGAGGCCTCCGCGGTAGCACAGCCTGCCACGGGAGGTAGGAGCAGGCAGCACGACCGGCGCTGCTTTGGGCGGCTGGAGCAAGAAGACCAGAGATTGAAGAAGCACTATGGCCGTTGGATGGACATCATACGGTCACTGGAGTATTGACTAAGTTGACAAAGCCCTCCGTGCCTGTCAACTTAGTAGGCCCACAAGTCAGCCCAACAATATGGTGGGTCCCAGCTAGCAGGGGGTATTCATTTTTTGGGCGTAATAAGGAGGCACTTCCTTGCGTGCGAAGATATAGCTGGTGGGTCCGACCTGTCAGCGGGGGGGACGTTTTTTTCGCGAAATACAGAGGCCCTTCTTGTGGGTCCTAGCTGTCAGGTGGAGGAATCATTATTTTGCGCGTAATAAGGAGGCATTTCCTTGCGTGCGGCCGTGGACCCAGCTATCAGCCTCTCCACGTACAGTCCACTTCCGATGGATGTCATTCATTGACCACGTTGACCAGGCCGCGCCGAGAGCACCAGGGCGGTGGACGACGGCGAGGCCTAGGAAGGGAACGACACAGAGCCAGGGAATACTCGGCAGTTGTTTCCCACGCGGAGGAGTACGAGGGTTTACTGTTCGTCTGCCATCGCCGGAGAATAATAGCATGTGTGGGTGAGTAGAGGGATGGCTAGGCCAGCGATGGGAGTACGGTGGGGCCGTGAGGCCTGCGCGGCAGCATAGCCGGCCGCGGGAGGAGTAAGCAGGCAGTCCCACCGGCGCTTGTTTGAGCGGCTGGAGCATCAAGAGCAGAGATTGAAGAAGCACGACAGCCGTTGGATGGACATCCAATAGTCACTGCTCTCGTGTGTTGACTAAGTTGACAGGGCGTTGCGTGTGCGTCAACCTTTTTTTATGAAAGCATACGCGTCAACCTGTAGTAGGTGCACAAGTCAGCCTCAAATCTGTGGAAAATAGCATACATCCCATCTGCCATTATTTGTAATAATGTACAACCCATTTGCTAATTCTTAAGAATTTTTTTGGATCCCATCTTCTTTTTGTTAGCATTACACCCCATATTGTGGCCATGGTTAAAAACTATACGAAATTTTGCATATTTCGGTGCGGTCAGCTGTTTTTAATCCAGAAATATCGATTCACATTCAAACTATTTTGAAAAATAATTTATATAAATATAAAATCCAAATAATTGTCCACGCATAAAAATCAATGGAATTTAAGATCTTGTAATGAAAAAAAATTGAAACTAATTCCCGGTTTGATGGGTTTTAAAAATGTACAGCCCATTTCTGGGCAAACCGAATGAAACTCTCCTCGTCTTGAAAGATTTGCAGCCCAGCAGGGCCGATAAAGCAAGTAGGCCTTGTTTGGGTATTTCTTTAAAAAAATAGAACTGGGCTAGCCATTTTCAGCAACAAAAAAACACAACTGGGCTCATGATGTGGTAAACATAAATAAAACCCTGGCTAGACGGGCCACAACCCCCGCACAGCCCCGTTGTTACCCTGATCCGTCGCTAAAACTAGTATAAATAACAACTGCTTGTTCCTAAAAAAAAACTGCGCGACCTGCTGGGTCCCTGGTGTCAGCCGCTCGTAGTGTAATTCTCTCGTTTATTGACTACGTTGACAATGGCGTGAGCCCCAGATGTCCAACCATTAGGAGGAACCATATTTTTGGGCTTGTACTATAGAGGCACTTGCTTGCGTACTGCCATGACGCTGGTGGGTCCCTACTATCATCCTCTCCACGTACAGTCATCTCCTTGTTCCTCTCGGTTGTTGACGATGTTGACAACGCAAGAGGGCGGCGCACCGCGCACGGCGAGCGAACCAAGGCCACAAGGCGGAGGACAATGGCGAGGCCTCGGACGGAACGAACAGGAGCCGTTGAAGATGCGCCGGTCCAGTCGTAGGCGGAGGGGAGTACGAGGGTTGACTGGTTCGGGCGCGGGTGCGTGTTGGGGCTGACATAGCCGGAGAATAACAGGACGTGTGGGGGAATAGAGGGAGGGACTGGCCAACGTTGGAGGGTACGTACGGTAGGGCGGCGGAGGCGCAGCCAGCCATGGGAGGCGGGAGCAGGCGGAGCCGACAGGGTGGTTTGGTTTGGGAGGCTGGAGGAAGAAGAAGACAAGAGATAGAAGATACACGACAGATGTTGGATGTCAATCCAACGGCTGGTAGGCAGAATCGTTTCTTGACTGGCTAGTAAGTCGACACCACCTTGGATAGGCTATTTCCTTGCGGGTCCCAAATGTCAGAATCCAAATCTGTCACGATCATGCAGCCTTTCCTATGAAAATTTACAGCCCATTTGATGTGCTAGTTCGAAATAAGTTTGTGGGTGCTGGTGGGGGCTAATCACTTGGCTTCTGTAATGCACAGTAAGCTCAAGTAGCCGGCGAGAGTGATGTTATTTCCCTTGGTTGGGATTTGTTACAATATTTCACTCTAAATTAAACGAATGGCAAGCCATTTGCCTTGTTTCAAAGAAAATATGACAGTCACAGCCGAGTTAAAAAGGGCAGGAACATCTAACTCCAGCTTACAAACTGTGCAAAAGCACGAGGGTTAATTGTTCATCAGGTTTACAAAAAAAACAGATTGAAAAGGGCAACAACATCTAACTCCAGCACTATTTTCGGCAGTCAGAGCCAAATGGATCGGTCAGGTCCATAGAATGAACATCTTGGGTCGTAAAATTTACTGGATTATGACCACAATATGTTGTAAATAGAAGCCCGGCACGTTCAGAAGCTCTTTTGCCCACCTGAAACTCCTTTTTTTGCTCTTCGACATACCCATCCGTCAAAACCATGCTACTGATAAACTTAAGCCTGATGGACAATAGTAACCTCGCATTCAGTAGGAAGAATGTGACAAATCTTATGTTTGCACGGTTGGCTACATATTGTTCTAGCGTTATTGTCTTCAATCGAATCTCATGAGAAGTGAGAAAATCCCGATGCTTACGAATCCACCGATTGGTTATAACTTTCTTACCCCGTCCTGCTGCCTAAATAGACATGAAGATTGAAAACAGTTAAGGTCTAAAAGAAGAGTGTCGAAAGAGCAACAACTGAACGGTTAATTCTAGTACACTATATGCGGGCTTCCAATGTGCGTGAAATTATCACCTTTATATACAACTTCTCCAGACATGGAAAGCATTGCAGCAAGCCAATAATCTTGTTCAGATCAAAACTATTCATTTGGATATATAAGATCTTGAAAGAATCCAGCACCATTGATAGGCCATCCATGGAGAAACTCTTCATTGAGCATAGAACATAATATTAGTACAAAATGTGTACTCCAAGATGATATATAAATTATGCGCAAAAATTTAAAATGCAGCTTATGGTTACAAGTGTAGATGATAATATAAAGTACCTGAAGAATTGTGGAGCCAAACACCATATTGAAATTAGCACAGAGATCATGTATTACACCCAAGGTCTCCAGTTTAGGCGCAGAGAGGACGGTTATTTGCAATGGTGAATAACTAGAATCAAGGATCAACCTTTGAAGTGAAGGGGCATCTTGGATGATGAGCTGCCTTCCGTCAAAAGAAATTCCAACTCTTACAAGGTTAGGCGACTTTATTTCGAGACAACCGATTCTAACTGTGAAAACAAGCACCAAGCACTCCAGCGCAGGGCAACTGGAGTGGATGATGCTGTGCAATGAGGCCTCCGATATACGAACCCGCACAAGTGAAAGTTTCTTGAGAAATGGGAGTCAAAGGTTTAGTACCAGATTGTCTGGTAGGTAGCACAGCGCAAAGGTGGCGGTGTGGAGAGAGGACGAAAACCGCGAGATGGACATCGGTGCTGAGGGCACAAGTTCATGGTGTTCGGTATGTGGTATGTGATTTCCAGGGGAATAGTAGAACTCAAGCAGCTGTAGTTCTGTGAATTCAGGGGATTTCAGCCAGGCGTCCACCGTGCAGGGCATGGTATGCTTGCTCAGGTAGCATGACGGGATGCAGAGGCTTTGAACGGAGCCCTAGTGGGAGGAGATGATGGCTCTGGGGATTTCAAAATCATTGAAGAAAGATAGCTCACGACAGTCGAGATTAAGGGGCACGGCGCGCCATAGAGGGCGCCACCGCATTGAGAGGACTTGGGTGCGACAGCAATCCTTGGTGGGGAGAAGCCAGATGATCTCCCCAAGGACGGCGTCCAGGAGATCGCTGATGCGGTCCACCCGAGATTCTACGGGTTCCTGGGATCCGGTGGGGGCGGGGTCGCCGCTTGTTCCCGCGCTACCGGGTGCGGGATCTACAACAGGCGTCGCCGCTGGCGGGAGCCTCATCTTCTTGGCGTTGGGGTCAGCCGACTCCATTTTCCTCGAGGGTGTCGCGCCACGCTCACGGATTTGAGCAGAGTAACGAATGACGAGCCTAGTTGTAGTGCGAGCGAAGAAGAAGGGGAGCTGGGGGTTTTCTGTAGGAGTGAGGAAGAAGGGGAGCTGGGGTTTTCTGTAGGAGTGAGGTGATGAATTTGGGGGTACGAGTGGAGCGAGCTGACGTGAGGTGAGTGGGAGCGAGGAGGAAGAAGAGCACCCAGTGTGGATGGGCTTTTGAATTGATTTTACTATTTACTAGTGTGGATGGGCTGTTTTGTCTTGGGCCCAGAGAAACAATTACTACTAGTACAGTGGAAACACTCTACAGCTACCCAGAAAAACAATTACTACTAGTACAGTGGAGACACTCTACCGCTTCTGGCTCCTCCTAGGTCATTGAAATGTCTCCCTCTACTGAATGCCGTTATACTTTTGTTCACCGACATGTGGGCCATGCAGCGCGGGGGCCCAAATGCCATCCACCAAATTAGAAGGCAGTATGCAGGCGGAGAGTCACCCCGGTCATAGCACGGCAGTAACGAGCCGTCGTATCACAAAACCCCACCTCCCCGCAGTCAAAGTTTGACGGACGAAGCAACCATCATTTCACTCTTCGCTGAATCCCCTTCTCCATCACCGTCTTCAAGAAAGGCAACACTCGCATCTACCACTATTCTTATCTCCGAACGAAGGGAAGGTAAGCAGATCCGTGATGTTGGTATATTTTCGTTCAGAGAAAAAAAAGAACTTTTGCAAAGCAGTAACCGATCCTCACTCTCTTTTTTGTTTGATTGTCATTGCGATTGTGTTTTCCTTTCTGTGGTCTCCTAGTATTCGTCAGTTTCATGATGGACCAAGGAGAACCAGGCAAAGATCTGCCGATATTGGAGCAGACGCGGGAGGCTGATACCCACGAGACAGAGAGCTCCAAGAAGATGGAGGCAACCAC